>NW_010514823.1:7018-27751 GCF_000687285.1 Phaethon lepturus
TGGAGGCCGGTGGCGGCCGGGCTGAAATCGGTGAGGGAGGAGGAAGAGGTGTAGGGCCTCGGCATCCGCTGTGAGGCGAGGAATGGCACCCAGGGCCATGGCGCTGGGGTTCCCTGGCTCTCGCCATCCTGCCTGGCTGGACCATCCCTATCTCCTCGCCTCCCCCTCGCCGGGTGTGCGTGGGGGGGGGTGAGGCCTGTCCTCACCCTGCCCGTGAGGGAAACCCTTCGGTGGGTTGGGGGCTGCTGCTGGCCTTGGAGGCCTCCCTGCCCCCGGGGCCTGGTGTGAGGGGGCATCCCCTGAGCGGAGGGGGCTCATCTCCGACCGCTCCATGGCTGCTGGCCTCCAGTGGAGGAGGCAGCGTGTCTCCCCTTCCTCACAGCCTTCCCTGAAAGCAGCCATTAGTGACTGGGCACGGAGCTGGGCGCAGAGCCGTTCCCATCCTCACAGCCCATCATGGCGCTGGGCCTGCACCCTCCCACCCGGCATGGCGGCGCTGAGGGAGCTTCCTCCACCCTCACGGGTGGCAGGGACTCTCCGGTGCCCATGCTCCCCTCACACGCTCGCCGTCCCACCTCAGCCACCCCCGGAGCTGGGTGTGGGGGGAAGCAGGGTGCCCACCTGCCAGGCTCGCCATGGCCCCCCACACCCCTCCAGCAAAAATGTCACGACAGCCTCACCCACCTCTCATGAGACTGGAAAAAATATCGCAAGAGAAAGAGAGAAGGAAGGAAGGAAAGAGGCAAAGATAGATAATGGTTTCTTTTTATTTGCCTTCTGCTCTCTGAGTCATGGTTTTCAATTTTACTCCCCAACCGCAAAGACTAAAACTCTTTTTTTAAAAAGCCCCGTGAAAGTCAAGGTTCGCTTGTAGCCCTGTGGCTCTTGGGCTGAGGCTTTAAATACGTCCCCGTCAGACAGGACGATATCAAGCTGTGTCAGAGTATCTTTTTGCACCCAAACTGCTCTCTGCCCTTCTTCCACTTCCTCTCTTTGAAAGCAGCCCCCTCTTTCATAACCATGTTGTAAATGAATCATCTCTTTTCTGGCCCTGTGCCCCTGGGAGTTAGATTAAACTTGTTGTTTCTGCTTAATTTCAAGAGATGTGAACTGTGTCCCCACAAAGATGGAGCCCTGAAACGGACCGACAATGGGGGTGAGTACCTCTGCGCAGAGCCGGGTGCGTCGTGCAGAGCCTCCGGGGACCCGGCAGCTGTCCTGGGCGCAAAACAATTAATTTCTGAGCCTATGTGACCAGAAAGGGAAGGCTGGAGGCTCCAGAGGAATGAAAACACTCTGCCTTTTTCTTACAAAACTTCACTTTCTGAAGCCTCCATGGCGAGAGCACCTTTCCCTGGGGGGGGAACCTGCCTTACCTCTGTCTGGCATTGAAGCACAGCCTCTGAAATGTGCAGTTTCTTGAGTTCAACCTCACAGGAGTCGGTGCACAAGCTGGCATTGTTTACAGAAATGTGGAAGTTGTCGAGTTATTTGCCGCACGCTTGCACAGCAGCAGTGCGATCCTCAGGTTAACAGAGCCTCAGCCTTGAGTCCCCATCTGAGAGCGGGGACCAGGATGCAGTGAAGATGTTTTTCTCTGCAGGATTTACCTGCTCATCATTGATGCTTCTCAGCCTCTGGTGCTGTGAAGAACTGTGGAGTCTGAGTTCAGTTGTCAGAACTTGCAGCTATTGATCTGTATAGATCAAACTTAATTTTCTCAAAATCTTGTTTTTCAGAAAGGCTTCTGTACCTACCTGCCACTTACCTTAACACACAAAGAGTTAAATTAGGCAAGGAGGTCTTTATTCTGATAGGTCCCATATTTAAAGAAGAAGCGCTAGGTCCAGGATATTTTGTAGAAGCATCTGCCAGAGCTGGTCATAAGCGCCAAGAGCCTTACTGCAACAGCACAAGTATCATGTTGGGGGATTGTTTTATAATAACACAGCATCTTCTTCCAAACATGTTATTACATGGTTTGGTCAGGTCTGTGTAGACAGGCACAAGAAGTGTTACAACCATGTCACTGTACAGAATTATATAGTCCAAGTACTTACTGTGCTGCGTGATTCTGTAAGCATGGAGTTTGGTTCCGCCTGCCCAGGCGAATCCATCCTAATTCTAGCTAAATCCTTCCAGTGCAGTAGCCATGCCAGTATGGATCAGACCCCAAAGGCTCCTAACCTTCAAACTTTCTCAGTTCTGTCCTGACCAGATGTAATTTCAACTTACACATCTGATTTGGGAAGTGTCTTGGTGGATTTAGATTTTAATCTATCTTGGCTTGCTGAAAAAGAGCCTTCTCTAGCCATTGATAACAGCCAATAAAGGGAGCTTTGTTTGCAGTAGCATGGGACTACACATCAAACCTGTCCCATCAGCATCATTTACTGCTTGGATGCTTTTCCTGGGTTTGGTTAGGTCTTCAAGTCTGGGTTTCAAGTCCTGAGGGGGTGCTTTTGAGAACGATGAGTGTTGTACATTTCTTTTCCCAAAGAAATCTCTGCTTTCTTATTTAATCTGGAGGTGGTATCCGTCTATCTTTCATCCACAAATTTGATTCCTAACCAAGTTACAACAAGCAGTATTTCAAATCTAACATCTAACTTAAGTTGGCTGCCTTCCTACACTCTCTTCCTTCTCTCCCTCCCATGCTTGTCTGCAGCCCTGTCTGAGTTTAAGACTCTGCTGGGTTGCCCCATGTGAGTCTCTGTTCTCTGTCTTGTTTGCTTCCCCAGGATGGGCCCATGTCGTCTGTGCTTTGTACATCCCAGAGGTGCAGTTTGCCAACGTGCTCACCATGGAGCCAATTGTCCTGCAGTATGTACCCCACGACCGCTTCAACAAGGTAAGGCCATCTCTTTCTGCTGCTGCCCCAAGTGTACTTGCCCGCCTTGGATTGTTGGGGTCATGTTATTCTACCACATCTCCTGTCCAATTTATTTTCATTTCCAGGTACTCAGATTCCTTTCAAATAACTAACAAAGTAAATCTCCGTTCCTGCAAATAACTTTCTGGTCCTCCATTCCTCTCTTCCCCAACTCCCTGCAACTTGAGCAATCTCCACCTTGGAGTTGCATGTTAGTTACTCCACATTTTGATCTGACACGGTTGTTATTTGGGGAGAAAAAGAAGATGCATGAGTTTAGTGCATGCCACTGAGAAATAAGACAGAGCTGTTGTCATAGGAGTGAGATGGCTGGACACACAGTTACAAGTTTTTGCAGGCTTTGGCTTCTGGTGAACAGTGAGAGTGAAGTAGACACTTCGTCTGCCTCTTTGAGTGAGCACTTTTCCTTTTCTTTGGCAGACCTGCTACATCTGTGAAGAGCAGGGCAGGGAGAGCAAAGCAGCCTCTGGAGCATGCATGGCCTGTAACCGACACGGCTGCCGGCAAGCTTTCCATGTCACCTGGTGAGTTCCCCACAGCATCACCCCGAGAATAGCCCCAGCTATTGGTTTTGCTGCTGTGGCTTAGAGCCTGCACCAGATGGGTGGTGTGGGGAGTTGGGTTAATCACCCTGGGTTTATTTTGTGCAAGGGGTATCTCAGCCTTGCTCAGTTTGTGAGGGGAACTTCCCCAAGAAGGCTGAGGTTTCACCAGTGAGCCTTCCCTGCTGAGAATGAAGGCTGGGGATTTCCCTAAGACTCTGTGGAATCCGAGAGGAGAAGAGATGAGTCACAACCCAGGAATGTTCCTTCTCCAGCAAAGCACATGCAAGAGTATCATCTAGATGATGCGATTTTAAGGGCTGATATCCTCATGTACCCTCCCAGACTGAAAACAACATTGCCTATCAGCAGAACAGAGAGATTCCCAGCTTTACGTGGATTCCTTGCTCGTTATATGTCTTTTGTTGGAATTGTTACTGGTCTCCCAGGCCTCCCTTAAGAAAAACAAAAATTACAAGACAATCTGGTAGCAAAGTACTGGCAATTTTGAAGATCTTAACATGAATTAAAAATCACCTGAACTTTTTTCCTCCTCCTTGCATACCATTTGCCAAGCAGAACAGGAAACTTCAAGACCCTGCCTGGGTATCTTGAACTGTTCTTTGCCCTTTGATGGGATATGTGGTCTGGTCGTACAATTTGCTTTACCCTCCTCCTAATTGTGTGTATTTCAGTGCCCAGATGGCTGGCCTCTTATGCGAAGAGGAAGTCCTAGAAGTCGACAATGTCAAATATTGTGGCTACTGCAAGTACCACTTCAATAAAATGGTGAGTTTCTTCATCCTTGCAGTGGAGGTTTTTTGTCACGTATAAGGCATTGTCTTCATTGTCTTCATCCTAGGTTGTATCTGTGCTCAGAGCAGTAAGAAATGCCAAGAACACATAAACAAGGTCTGCAGCCTGATTCCCTTTTCAGCCATTCAGAGTCACTTAGGAATAAAGATTAATTTATGTTTTGCATTTCTATAGCCTCTTTAAACTCATTTTGAAAACTAGGGATTGAATTCTTCCCATCTATTTTGGCTTCGCTTACCCACTCTGTAAAGCTGAAAGGTAAGTCTCAAGAAAGGAGAGCAGCTGTTTGAGGCTCCAGGGCGTTAGGGGTATAGCTCAAGCACCCTGAGCAGGAGGCTGTAACAACAGAACAGTCAAAACTTCTGCCTGAGGACAGGGACAGCCCAGAAGAGCCATGGAGTCATTAACTGTTTGAGGGGTATCTGGGGCAAAGGACCTCCCCCCTATTAATTACAGTACAGAGAGGAAAGAGAGGAACCCTTTTCCTGTTCTGCATAATTAGTAGACACCTGCTCTCCCCCCTGCAGCAAAAAGGAAACTTGATCCTCTCACTACAGCTTTATCTCTCAGTGGCTCCTTTGTTGCTGGCCTTTCCCACTTTCCTTCCTGCTTATCAGTGCTGTCACATACAGTGACTGACGTCTTGAGCTTCCCCTCAAAGTCAAACTGGAGGACACCTTCCCTGTCTTTCAGGTACCCTCAGTATCTGACACAAGTGTAGCCCTGTACCAAGTTTACTGATGCTGAGATAAATAGCAGGACTTCTGCTAGTGCCTGGAGTCTGAGAACAGGGGATCCTTCCACACACCCCCCCACGCCCCACTCAAGGCTGAAAGCTGGACACTGCTTTTCAGGAGGACTGGCTTGTCTAAGCAGCATTGCTGCTACCATTTATCTTGGTGTTAAATGCTCTCTTAGGAGCTGTGCCTTTCTTCTTACAAGTATCAGTGTGCGTGGACCACCAGGAACCAAAGATCTGGGGAGTTAGATCTACGTGCTGTTTGTAAAACCACTAATAGGGTATGCGCTGTTGCCCCTGTGTTAGGAACTAGACTTGGGCATCTGGTACAATTAGAATTTGGTCCTGCATGTGGTAGACAAGCCATTTACTGTAATATTGCTCACTGTAACAGTGAAAGCTGGATTCTATAACACTGTTTCCCCTCTCTCTCTTTTTGCTCCTGTTCTCCACCTCCTCTCCCCTACCCCACTTATCTCAGAAGACCTCACGTCACTCTGGAGGTAGCTCCTTCATTGCTGGAAGAAGGAGTCGATCCACGTCCCCTGCTCAAGAGAAACATGTGTCCCACCACGAAAGGCCAAAGAAGGTAAGATCTGCACAGAGTCTGTCAATCCAGAGAGGCAGAGTCACGTGGGATGGAGGTGAGAAGGGGAGGAGTGTGCAGAGGGCACCGGTGGCTCCTCAGTTGAGCCCTGACTCCGTAAAGAGTTTCAGAGTCAGAGATCTGAATAGTGGCTGTGTTTTTAAACAGGCCTCTAGAAATGTGTATGCAAATAGAGCAGCGCAGCCATGGGGGACGTGAGGCCAAGTTTGCATGTTCAGATTATGCCAGAGGGGTCCTGGCAGAACATGCCTATGAGATACACAGATTTCCCCTTTCTATCTTGTGGCAGGTCCACTTTGAGGATGATGTTGTGCTATGATTTACAGCTACTGAGTTGATCTGTGTGGAAGTAGTTTGGCCTGTGGTTTTAAATGCAGCAGCTTGAGAACATAAACTGGAGGTTGTTGTCCTCAGATCCCAGAGTCCAAGTTTTAAAGGACAAAAAGATACTGATTAGTAATTTGCATTGTGGCCGGCAGGTTAATTGTAGGCAAGAATAATAATTAGTATAAACTAGGTAGTACTTTGTTAGTCAGATTTACCAGCCACAGGGATTCTACCTGCTTCAAGTCTACCTGTGAAAATAGATTATCTTCGTTAAACAATTATTTATGCCAGATCTGACTGGTATGATAGTTATTTATCTAACTCTGATGGTTAAGACATATTCATCAAAACTGCTGTGGTGTTACAGCACATGTTAACAGCGCACCAAGGTTCATAATTAACCGACCGACTCACGTGACAAATGCTCATATTTCAAGGAGAAGCAGCAGCGAACGTGTAAGGCAGAATCCCAGCAGACTCCTGGGTTCTGATAGGGATGCAGGTTCCAGTGTGGAAGGGTCTGTACCAAGTGAAATGAGGAGGCCAGAGGCTTGTGAGGTGTTTGTTATTTATAACAGTAAATAGCCCTAAGAGGCAGAACATGCGTTTTTGGAGGATTCAGGTTCCAAGGGAAGAGGCAGCAGAATAAGAAATGTTCCCTACCCCTTGATACAGCTTTTGCAAATCAAGAATCTGCAATTTAGTACTTGCCACCCTCCTTTGCACCCCATCTACCCAAAGCAGTGGGGTAGGATCTGAAGCAGAAATAACTTACACAGGGATACTGTCAGCATGGTCAGATAGTTTTTAATACTTTATGGGTCATATCCTGGGTTCTGTTAGCAGAAATCCAGAATTACTCTACCAAGCAACCTCTGGCTATTTTCCACTATCGTCAAAAGCCAAATTTACCTTGTTGTATAAACACAATTGATGATACCCCTGCAAATTGCAGCGTGAATCTTTTTAAGTCTTGCCATAGGTGTCTGGCTGTTTACCTCTTTTTTTTGTTTGTTTTTGTCTTGTTGCAGTAGGCATCCTCACCATGCGTAAATGATTTTGAATGGTAATGATAGTGACCCACATCCAGAAACAACCCGATGACCCTCCGGTGGGTTATGTGGCCTAGGTCTGATGGATCTCAGCCCAGTCTCCGGGGCACAAGGGCATCCAGGCTTTCAAAAGCAGTATGGCCATCAGTTAATACTCACTGACACCCTCCTGGCATGTCCGTCTGAGAGTCCATAAACTGTGTGGGCAGGAAAGCCATCTCCTCCTTTATTTACAGAGGTTATCCCGCAATATCCAGTTTGAAGCGCTGCCCACCGTGTCCATTACGTGTTTGGGAAGCTTGCCCAAACCGTACCCGAGAGGTGGGCAAACAAGGCAAGCCCCGCGTACAGAGCGGCGCTTACCCCGCGGCCGACACCGAGACAGTACATTTCCTCCCGCCGCCAAGGCTAAAGCGTATGGGGAGTATTTACTCCTCTTGTGTGTTCAGCTGCTGCGAGGCGAGGAGGAGGCGGGAGGGAGAAGGAGCATCTGTGGCACGGCCGGGGAGCGAGCGCTTGGCACAAGGTGAAGGGCTGTACTGGAACGTGCTATTTTTAGCCAGCAAGAAGGCGGAGGGGGTGGAGGAGAGGGCAGGATCGGGGTGATTGACGGCAGCTTTGGAGAGCTCGGCTGTAATTATAACTGACAGAGCGTGCGCGGCCGAGGCTGGGCAGCGTCCGAGGGTTTCTGTGTTTGCACAGCTTCTGGGGGCGGGAGCGCGCTCACGTGCCTGGCAGGTAGGAGCAGGGGAGGTGCTGCTTCCCGGCTTTGCTTGGAAAGCAGGTCAGTGCCAGGGGGAGAGCGAAAACAGGAGGAATACGGATTTATTTATAGGCTTCTCAGTGGCGCTTGCCACTATTGTTAGCCTCTGGGTTCCTCACAAACGTGCGGAGACTCTGTCTCGCTGCTGCCTCGCCACCCTTCCCCTCCTCGTTGGGTCTGGGAGCAGCAGATCCCATGGAGGCCCCTTCCAGGGCCGGGATTGCTTGGCACGGACGCAGCGCAAGTGCAAAATCAACTCCTGCATGGAGAGGGGGAGTCAGCACGGAAAGGGGGACGAGGTGTGCGAAGCAGCTGAGATGGGCAGGGTAAGGAAGGCACTCTCTGCTTCCAGGCGTGTTTGGTAGTTTATAGGTCTGGGAGTGGTTGTGAAGTGCAGGGAGGAAGGACTTGGGTGTGAGGTGGTGTGGGAACAGAGAGACCTTTCAAAGGGGTACCCAAAGAGGGGGTTGAATCATTAGTTCCCACATGGTTTTGGAGTACGTGACTAGCAGTGCGTGATCTAATTGCACATGTTTCAGGGGAACTGGGCGTGCTGCTTGGCCTGAAGTAGAACAGCTTTTTCTTGAGCCTGTCCAGCTGTGCCGCCGGCTGGTCCCTTCCTCCCGGAGCTGGAGGCGTCGCAGGGGAGCTGATCACTCGGCAGCGGGCCGGAGCGGCTGTGTGAGTCCCTGGGCTGCAGGTTGCTCATGGCTCTCTGCTCCAGAAGGAGCTTGGTGCCCGAGAGCTCCCTTCCAGTGCAGGGCTGTAAGCTGTTTGCTTAGGCTTTATGGAAGAAAACTCGGGCTGAGTCAATGACTAAGTGAGGGGCACAGGATTTAACCCAGTGCCTTCAGTAAGACAGCAAAGACTTGGGATTTGGACTCCTAAGCCGTGCTGTAAAACAGTTCAGCATTTGTGAAGAGTCTTGTTCTCTGCGGAACAAGGCACAATTGTGACGTGGGACTGCAAGCCAGCGTCGGCATCCCTCCGCCTCTTGCAGGCGCAAATGATACCAGCCCAAGCATTTCCTTCTGTGCTGTCCTGAAAATGGGAAAGCTCCAGGCTTTGGGTTTTCCTCAGAACATACCAGGCCTTAGCAAAACCAGCCCCGCTTATTTCTTTGGGGTTGGTATTGTGTGTGCTGTACCCTGTGGGAGCCTTTGCAGGGTTGGTTTGTTTAAAAAAAGAAAGAAGAAAGAAAACAATAGCTAAATACCAAGAAAATGCTGGATGACGCACAGGGGTTGAATGAAGTACAGATGTTCTGTCACCTATATTGTCTGCATGAAACGCACAGACAAAAATTACCATGCTCCACGGAATGAAATTTCTCACTCCAGGAGCAGACGGGAGCACATAGGCTACAACGTTTTTAGGCACATACCCCATGGAGGGAGGCACTCGTCCCGTCTTATTCTTAGCGAACACCTGGAACCCGTAAGCAAAATCAGGGGACTTTTAATTTGGGTACGGGATATTGTTACGAGGAGATCGGTCTCTGCCCAGTGACATAGGAAAGAGAGGCAGGCTCTCGGAGCAAATAAGCCCACCTGCAGTTGTTCCTCAGGTCTGGGTACAGAGCCAGTTCTCCACAATCATAACACACCTTTAGCTTCTGAACTGCTTCCCTAGCCACGGCGGAGGGCACTTTATGGGGGTACAGGGACTGTCTTTGTCCTGTTGCCCTTATCCCTTTAGCACCAGCCAGAGCAGTGCACGAGTCCCCGGTCCCACGGCGTCTGAGCAGATGCACGGCAGAGCCTGCCTCCCCGCTGCCGTTGCCTGTCTGTCTAGACTGATGCCAGTGGAAGAAACGAGCCAAGGCTTGGCCTGGCAGATTTAGCACACTGGAGAAGTTGTACTGGGCTGAAATCTAAATTCAGCGGGTCTGTGAGAGGCTTTGTGTTTGCATTCGAGTTGGTGACGGAGGTCTGCCTTGTGGAGTTTTGTGTCCACACAGGTACCAAGGGGCAAAGTGGACATTTTTTTTCAAGTGGGATGCAGGTGGCTGCTTGCAAGACCAGCACAGGTTTTTTGGGAAGGAGTATTGAATCTAAATCTACTCTGATCTAGCTATAGAAGCCTTGTTTTACAGCATCCTTGACTAGCTTTCTGTGACCTCTTGTTATGTGGGTGTTTAACTGCCCCCAGCAAATCCTTCCATTAGCAGGGGTGCAGCAATTCCCTGAGAGCACACAAAGCCCAGCGAGGGCTGCCCGTGAGTCCTTGTGTAAAACACTCGTGCACTCAGAGCGTGTCTCACGGCAAACCTGTGAAAACCCCAGCACGGCCCTGGTGCAAGCCGGGCTGCAGGCCGGGGCTTAGTGTCCGTCTGCCTGGTGCTGCCTTGCTCCTGGCTGCGGCTGCCATGGCTGCAGCCCAGAGCCAGGCCTCCTCCTCCGGGTGAGGGAGTTCAGGGAGCCTGGGAAAGAGAGAGGGAGCGGTGGAGCCCGCTTGGCTCTTCCCAGCTCTTCCCTCCCTCCTTCCCCTGCCCAATCTACTTTTAATGATCCAATTGCTGGTGTCCAGCAGATTAGAAGAGGGGGCTCGGGGAAGGGGAGACGGCGGTGGGGGGAGCAAGAGGAGCTCTGCACAACCCTTTTTGGCAGCGAGAGATCCTGTTTCGTTCCTCCTGCTCTGGGGAGCTCGAAGGGAGATTGTGTCGCCGGCACGCCCCCCGATGCAGCCGCGCTCCCCCCGCCGCAGGCCTGGCCTGCTCTGTGCCCACATGCCAAGCCCCAGCTGCTCAGCCCTGCATGGGGAGAGTTTTTTTTCCATGAAGTTTGTTGCTGGGGGCAGGTTCACGTTCCCTGCAGACTGCAGCTCGCCCAGCCAGCCAGCCTGCTGCAGGGAGCGCCGAGCGGCCGCAAGGTAGGGCCCGGCTTTTGCTTGCAAAGATGGGATGGGGGTGTTGAATGCTTTCCTGCTCTCACAGTGCAGCCATCCTCCCTCCTCCTCCTCCTCCTTCCCGACTCTTGCTTCACAGCAGAGCCAGGCAGGTCTCTGTGGGCAGGCTGGGCTGTTGGCAGCGGCGGCATTGTCTGTGAACTTTCCTGGAAGCAGGGTTTGCAGAGGAGAGTGCCTGCGTGCCAGGGAGGTGAGGTGCTGGACAGAGAAAAGCCAGGTGGGGAGAGGGCACTTGAGGGGCAGGAGAGAGTGCTGCTTCCCCCCGTCGCCTTGCCCTCCCTTCCCTTTGCGCCCTGCGGCTCTTGCAGGAAGCATTTGGAGCCTTCCGGTTCCTGGAGAGAACCCACACGTTTAAAAGTCTCTGGTGCAAGCTGGGGAACGCCCGGGGTCGCCTGAGGGCCTGCCAACACAGGCAAGATAGCCGGGAGTGATGGAGCGCCCTGCCGTCTCGGCGCCGTGGTCTCTGCGGGCCCCCGAAGTCACCTTCCCACCAGTGCCTTGGTCTGGGGGCAGCCCGGCCCGTCTGCAGAATGTCCGTGGGGTAACACAGCTCATTGTCCTGCCCATTTAACACGAGGCACTGCATTTCTCCAGTAATATTGAAGAAGGTGTCAGATCCTGTTGCCCTTCCGAGTACCAAAAGTATCGGAGAGTAACTGGAGGGTGGCAGATGGGTGCTACTGGGTGTGCAAAGGCAGTGCAAAGCCCAACTCTGCAAAGCTTTAGGGCTGCTGGCTGTGGCCCGGAGAGCTCCTGGGTACCTGCTCCTGTGGGTTTCTGCTCTGCCCGAGCAGGAGTGACGCAGGGAGCCTGGAGAGGAGGTGGTGTGGGAGAGGGAGAAGTGCTTGGTGAGCACGGGAGGAGCAAGGTGAGGTGTGCCTGTGGGCATGGCCTGGGGCTGCGTGCAGGGACGCCCAGCAGAAGGGCTGCGTTGGGCTCCTCGGCAGGCTGCGGTGGTTCTTGTTTCCATGCAGTCCTTTGAGTGGAGCACGAAGTCTGGTCTCTGTGGGACAGATTTTCTAAATAGTTTGAGTGCAGTTGCTCAGCACATGTAGTCAGGGCCAGATCTTCAAAAGAGCTCAATACCCCACGTTTAGCTTTTTGGAAAACCTGACCATTTATTCAAGCATCTAAATGGGAGCTGAGGCATTCCAGAAATCTGGTCCCTATTGTGCAGGCTGGATTCTTGCTGAATATGTACATATGTACGCACTCCTACATATAACCAGGGGACTGCTCAGCTAGCTGTTGTGGACTCTGCGCTGCCGGCAGCAAAGAGAGATTTTTCAGACAGGAGACAGCCAGGATTTTGAAGCTGGAGGATGTGAGTTTGGTGGTTGCCATCACAATGAAACTGTGGGAGGTTTTATGGTTCACTGTGGTGACAGTCCGGACATTTCTGCTTTTTCCCACGCATATGCACGTGTGATTGTGTGTGTATGTAGGTGTGTAGTTCATTGTCATTAACTAAAATAGCTTGGTTCTGCCTGGTCTCATCTTGACCATGATATGTGAAACTAAATCATTACAGTGCTGTCTCATTGGCGCTTGCAGCTTGCGTCTTATTCCCTCCTGTTGCAACTTCGTGATTGAAACGCGTTTGGGATTCGGGGTCTGAAAATGAGAGAATAAGCTTTGTGGTATTCAGAAAGTTTAAGGATCAGGGTCTGTGCAGTTATTTGGTGAAATGTATTGCAATGAGGTGTCTGGCTCCTGTTTTCCATTTGTGGCTTCTGTGAGTGGCACTGGCAGCATCTGCAAGTAGGCGAGCCTGTGTCCAGGTGGAGTGGGGGTCCCTGACTTTTCTTTCTGAATTTTTGGGTGACTTTCAGAGAAATCTTAGCAAGTTCTCTCATCCCATGTGTCCTGGTTTCCCCATTTGTAAAATGAGATGTAGATTATTAAAAACTTCTCTTCAGCTCGTTGAAACTCTCTGCTGCGTGCTATTGAGTGCCAATTGTTACTACTGCTGGAATAATGAACACTGATGTACACATGGTCTGTGACAAACTGCTTCACTAATTGGGCCACAGTTTCTCCATCTTCCTGTCCTAGAAGACCCATGAGAGTTACACAGAGCTTATAGCACGAGAAGCTCCCAAGTGTTTAAAACATTGAGATTTAGTAAAGATTTAATTTTAATTTGTCTTTTGGCACTTAGTTCTGTAGAGATCACATTTTCAAGCTTTCCTTGTTCACTGCCAAAGCTAGAGCTGTATATTAGAGAAAGGGAAAAAAAGAAAACAGAGATTCTTTTAAAATACTGTAGCTCTAGGAACAGAGGCTGTAACAGATATGCCAAACGCCAGGAGTCTTGTGATAAAATGATGGATATTGGCAGTGTTTGTTGGGCGCTGAGCAAGTGCAGTGAAGCTCTAGGCGGGGTTTGCCTCCTTTTTTTCACCAGCTCATCCCAGTGAAAGCTCCTGTGGCGTCATGGCAGGATCACTGGTGGCTGCAGCATGGGCCTCCTTTTCAAGTGTGTTGACAATCCAGCCAAACCCACACCGGAAGGTGCTGATCCCTGTAGCACTTTTGCTTCACCTCTGCTTTGCTTCACGCCTGCCTTCTCCAGCCTTTTCCTCCTGCCCTCTCCCTCCTCCAGTCCCTGTTTTCCCCCCCATTTTAGTGTATTGGTTCCTAAGCTAATTATTCCACTCTCTTCTCTCTCTCCCAAAAACACACAGTAGAGCTCATGTATTTGCTGCAACTGCATCTTCCCCTGACAGCATTGCATCTTTGGCGCGTGCTGGCAGCTGTAGCCCCAGGGCTTTGCCTGCATGAGGGAGCAATCAGCATCTTTCTGGGCAGTCAATGATTTTTGATGTCACTCTTCTGTTCTGGATGCACCTTCGTTCCAGACTGAGGACTTCACCTTCTAGAATAAAACGCCCATGTGAAGGAGTTGTACCAGAACAGGCATCCTTTTCTGCAAAAAGGTCTCGGAGACAAGAGGATGGATTTTTCTAAGCCCTGCTTCTCATGCAGGTGTTTATCTGACAGCAGGTCTCTTGGCCCACACTCCAGTGACCACACTGTGAAGTTCGGAACTGAGCACAAAAGTTTCTGCAGCTTCAGTGAAGAAGGCCACATCTTTAGCTGACATTGGTAGCACGGGAAAGCTCCTGTAGTCAGCTGAGTGTGTCCCCATGGGAGCGTGCAGCTAAGACAGGGAGGAAGCAGGAGGGTGTGATGGAGCATGCTCTTCTATCTGTCCATCCTGTATGCCAGCCGGCCTGGGCATCCTCAAGCCCCACTGACTTGAGGTCACGCAGGCCTACGTTTTCAGGCCTTTCACTGAAAACCTCTCAGTTTTAGCATAAACATCCAGATAGCACTATATAAGAATAGCTGCCTCAGTTGTGGTCCATTCCTCAAGAGAATACACAATCAGGGTGGGCAGGACTCAGTGTTTCTCAGGCCATGATTCTTCCTTGCTTTGCAGTTTGAAGAATCCCATTTTTGTGGGGTTTTATTGCGGGGAAAAAACAGGATGAAGAAATCAAACTGAATAGTCTGTCTCCTGTTAGCAGAGATGGACCCAGACCAGCTGTCTCTGTTGGGAGGGGAGATGCGGGGGATCTCTAAGCTAGGTTCAAACCTAGGTTCCGAGATCTCCACTGACTGATCTCTTTCTCTGTGCACGCGTGACATGTACTGAAATCAAGATTCTCCCACTGGCTGTACAGGGTGGATCTGAGAAACCCTAGAAGTAGGTAGAGAACGAGCTTCAGGGGGCACAGAGTCCCCTTGGGGAAATAGCAGGAGGAGGGCTCAGGTTTCTTGAAATCAGTAAGGGCTTGTTAAGGCCTTCCCTATCATCTTACTGTAAACTGATTTGGGGGCTTCTGTTGATATTCTGCACTCCAGATGTTGGCTGCAGCTGGGGTAGAGATAGTGGGACACTCCCAGCCAGAAGCTGGGAGATGGGGGAAGGGATACTGGGCTCGTGTGAATGGGTGGAGAAGGAAAGAGGAATATGAATGTATGGTTGTAAATCCACCCCTACACACCCTCCTTTCTTTTCCCTTACAACTGCTATTCTCAGCAGAGGAAAAGCTAGCCTTCCAGTACTCTCTGATTTCTTTTGCAGAGTCGGAAGGACAAGGAAAGACCTAAACAGAAGCACAAAAAACGTCCGGAGTCTCCCACCAGCCTTACCCCATCCTCGGTGCCCGTCGCTGCAGAGAAGGTACCAAACCCACCAGGTGCAAGCGTGTGAATGCAGGGTGGGGAGGGAGGGGGAAGCCACTGACACTGGCTTTTCTAGGAAGCGGGAAGGACAGGGCAGAAGAGCAGAGAAAGGGCTTTTGTCCATTTATTTTGATTCCTGATTTGTCACATTCTCGTGCTCTCTGCCTTACTCCCCACCTCGACACCCACCTTGGGAATTTAACATGGCAGCTGTCTTGATTTCTGTCAGCACTGACGACACAATCATGGAGCTAAACTCCCAAGTGATTGAGCTGTAAGTGCCAGCCTGTTTTGCAGCAGATGTTCAGAGTTGAAACTCTTCGCAGCATAGATAAATATCCATGCTTTGGCCTTTTCTGTTGCCGCATTGTAAACACCTCAGGCAGGTGGATAAGCAAGGCAAGGCTTGTGGGAGGAGGTGTTATCCTTTATTAGACAAACTGATATAGCTGATTTCTGCTACTCACTGCTGAATTCATGCTGCTGACATGGGCTCTTGCACCTGGCTGTGAATCGGGGTAACTCTGAGCTTTCTGTAATTCGTGCCAGCCCCAAACTCCAGTAGTGCAGAATAAGTGCACTGGAACTTGCCTTGAGCTTGCATGCAACAAGGTGAAGGCCAAGTTTGCAGTTGTTCAGGGTCAGGGAACAAGTGAGGTTACTCCAGCACCTGGACCTTTGGAGTTGTACTCTCCTCTCTGCAGTGGGAATGTAAATTAATACAGCTCCGTAGCAGCGCTGTTCTGGTGTGAGAGTAGGACTAGGGCCAAGCTCCTGCTAGAACAAATAAACAACATGTCCCAGGAATGTCCTTTTGTGTACAGAAATGCTACTTGGAAAGGCCTGGGTGTCCTTTACGTGGCAGGACTGCCTCGTGAAAATGAAAATTCACAGGCTAGCAGTGTGTGCATATGTGAGAAGAACTGCAGGGGCAGTCTGGAAGAGCGAAAGCTCCTGCCAGTCAGCACAGTGTTGCTTTGGGTTAGGACTGAAGAGGATTTTGTGTGTTCTGTGTGAGGCAAAGCCTGGAAGCAAGGAGGAGATGTAGGTCAGAGCTAAAATGGCAAAGCTGGTCTCATGGGTCTCAGGCTGGGAGAAGCAGAAAGTTACAGTGGGACAGAGTGGAGGAACAGCCTCTGAGCTGCAATCACTCTTGATTTACATGTACTCATGTTAGGGCAGCCCAGCTCTGCCTTTTGGGAACAGCGGATTCACCCAGTTAACAGAGCTGTCAGGAACTGATGGCCTAAGAAGATTATTTCCAAGCTGAACTGAAATCCAAAACCTGACTCTTGGCCAGCTAGAGTGGTTGTTAGACAATTACCCACTGTCTCCTCCAAAACCCTGCCAGACCTTTATAAATAAGGAGGGAAGGGTGCAATTCAGTTTTACAGGCAGCTTTCAACTCTTTGTAAGCTAAAATTCAGGAAATCCTAATTACTGTAGCTGTGTTTGAGTGACAGGGTTTTAGTGTTTCCTTAGGGACTTATTATTAATCCTCATAACAGAGAGTGTATTTCCCGTGCTTTTTTGTGTATCGATCCTAAAGCATTGTTCAAACTCTCTGTTGCCAAAGGTACCCACTTTGGATCAAATCTAAGAGCTGCTACAACATCGCCAAACCCCTTGGGGGGTGCTTGTATGAGGCGTTTTAGATAGTTGCCAGTGTAACATTGCACAGGTTAGACTAATGTAAAACCTTGAGACACGTTAATGTTGCATGTTCAAACAGGTCTCTTCTTTGAAGCCAAAACCGTCTTTGTCCTTTCTGGGTCTTAGATTAGTACAGCTCATTCCAGTAGAGTGTACTGGTGAGTGGGTAGCATAGATGCAGCAAACCAAAAGCTGACGTGTGACTACACAGAAGAGCATTGCTAGTCCCTGCTGTGCCATGGTTAGAGTCTGAAGAGAGCTGGGGTCTGTTCCTCTTTTTACCACTTGGGCAAATAATTTATCACCTCCATGGTTTTCTTCAAGTTACCCAATGAACCAGAGCATAAACTCCCTAGGGATAATCCCTGCAGATGACACAGCCCCCAGTCTTCTGTGGGGAGCAGCTGGGTGAGAGCAGATCTCAATGACCTGTAGCAGTGAGGGCAGATGGTCGTGTCCAGGCGCCCGGGAGAAGGACGCTGGCCTGGAGCAGCTGTGCAGAGCCGCGGGAGGCCAGTGCAGCCCTTGACGTCTGTGCCAAACCCATGCTGCAACGTTGCCAAAGTGACACCACATACAGTGCTCCTGTCCCGGTGCGCAGGCTGTGCTGGAGCAGAGATTGGGCTGGAGGCACTGAGCATCACCAGTGTTTTAGAGCCGGCAGCGAGGAGCAGGAGCATCGGTCAGACGCGTCAGCAGAAGGGACTTGGCACCGCTTGCTCCTTGGGCACCAGGACTGTGGGCAGACTGTAGTGTGGCACCAGCCACCAGGCCATGGAGAGGTGTTACCAGTACCTGAAGCCATGCTCCAGTCTGCTCCCAGTTTGCTCAGCCTAGAAGGAGCCTGGGGCAACAGACATCTGAGCCCCAGTGTCTGATGTTGCTACCAAAGCCCTCTGAAACTTTCAGTAACCCTTTAATAATGTGTTTTCAGAGCTATATAGAAAATCAGCAGGACTTTTCAATTTACTTCTGGTTAGGCTGACAGCAGTGGAACTGTGTTTTGCTGCTTTGGAGGAACAGTGCTATATCCCACTTCCTTGTTCCTTCAGGCAGCTTGGTCTCTGGGTTCGCATTTTTCTTTAATTTTGGAATCCAGAATTATTTCTCAGTGCCAATTTTCACCTAATACATTGTCCACCCTATGCTCCCCTCTTGAACCGTTTAGTTATGAAGAAGATGTGGTTTCAGTCTTCCTCTTGAAATCAATTGTGCTAGACCTCTGACTTCTGCCAGATTTGTGAACATTTCACTGAATGCTTCCCTGTGTCTTCTAGAAATCTAAATATTATTAATATCTGACAACCTGGACTCTACCAGGCCTCCGTGCCCTGTCTGTGCAGTGACAAGCTCTCACTGCCTCACTCTGATTTGGGGGATAAACATACTGAAAACCGAGTGGTGACCTCTGCTCTCATCTGCACTGGAAAGTGAAACTAGGGTGTGAATTCACAGCATGCAGAGGACCCTTCGTAACACCTCTTCTGAGCTCTCCCCTTCCCTCCCCTGCCAAAAATGTTTTTGAGCAATGTGATTTTCATCGCTCTCAAAGAGGGGCAGGAGACCTTGCCCGTGGGGCACAGGAGTGTCCCCTCCAGAGAGCAGGCAGAGCAGTTGACCTGCTGAAAATCCCCCAGTGATGCTCCAGAGCCAGGGCTTTTGGGTGGGTTGGGGGGGATTATAGAGAGTGACTTTGTGCTAATATATAGGCTGTCATTTGTTGTCACGCTGGCTACTTGGAGCTCCTGCAGACTTCTGGGGAGTAGAAAGGAGGCAGAAAACATCCCCTCTGGGTAATAGTTTCAGGCTGTAATAGTTTCTGGTTATTTCACATGGTCTATCCAAAACCACCACAATGCTGCCAACTAGTAAGGCTTTTGAACAGCCTGTTGGAAAGATGGCATTCATGGAGTGGGCCTGGGGCAGAGGAGGGTTTCTCGCCAGGGGAGGAGCAATGAGTTTCACCAGTAAGTCCTGGCAGCCAGGGCTGCTCTGGCTCTGTAGTCACACACCGCCAGACAAATTCAGGAGGCAGTTTCTACGCTCAGGATCTCTCTGTGTAGCTGGTGCCTGGTTCTGGCGATCGAGGTTAGCAAGCAGCGTGCCTCTCCGCTCACCCTGCAGATGCCCCTGGGGAGCCGTCCTGCCGCTCTCTGTTGCACTTGCAGTAAATCTACAGGATTGCAAGCCACCCCAGCTGCCTCCTCCTGCCAGCTGCAGACATCATGATCACTTGTTGACACACACTCACACATGCTACGTGTTTTGGGCTGCAACATCTGGCTTGCTCTGGGTTTTGTAACCTAAGCCGTGGATGCCAAGGCCTCCTTGCACCCACCCTCTCCCGGTCAGGTGCTGGAAAGGGAGCGCAGCAGGACGAAGAGTGTGCGATTCCAGATGCCACTGGAGGCGGGGAGACTTTCCAGGTTTCCCACTGTTATTTGAGCTCTCGGCATCTACCCAGGACCAGCCTGGAGCTGACAAATCCTGGGAACCGCTGCACTGCGCCTGGCTCAGGCAAATCCACTGTCGCTGTGATGGGGTAGGGGTTTGTGGGGGAAGGATGATGATTACCCCTGCTAATCAAAGCATGTCTCAGCATGGATATTTGCAATAAGAATCCCTAAGCCTTTTAGCATTCCTTGTCCTGACATGAGTGGGAATTTGCCAGTGACATCAGGGAATTAAAAATACGGTCTTCAGCCCGTCTAGGTCTCCTGTCCCCACCTACAAAGAACAGCAGCACTGATCTTGAGGCTGAGGGAAGGGACGTGGTAAAGGTTACGAGTGGCTCAGGCGCAGAGCTGCTGTAGCTTGTGCCCAGAGCTCGTCTGGTCTCTACCTAGCGATCCAGCGCGGAGAGGCAGCTGGTGCTTACAGCCGGCGGTGCGTGGGCCGGAGGAGCTCCTGCTCTCGGCGCATTGTTCCTCCCTGCTTCCCTCCCTCCTTCGTGTCCTCCCTGCTTCTCTCCCTCCTTCGTGTCCTCCCTGCTTCCCCTCACCAGTAGTTTAATCCAGGGCAAAGCCGCTCTGCGTTTCGACACGGCGCCAGCCTCCCCCACCCCTTCTGTATTTCATCAGTGGTTCCCTCTAGGAGCTCGTCCCGCCAATCAGGAGGCAAAGAGATGCTCTTCTGATTTCCCATAAATAAATTAATGAATGAAGAGCTTGGGTGCTGCACAGTGTCACAGAGAGGCCAGAAAACAGGTACAGCCCCTCGGGGGACAGCGAGTGCCGGGGGGAGGAGGTCTGTGCATGCCTGCGCTTGGGTGTCCGCGCGACTTCGTCTCACTTCTCCCAGCTCCGGGGTTGAGGCAGGAGTTTCCCCATCAGACTGTCACCTCCAGCTGGGGCAGCAGGTTTATTCTGGTGACATTTTTCACTTTGGTTGCTTTAAGTAGACCTTCAAAATGTAGCTGCTGCTTCATTTTGAAAGAGAGCTCTCACTTCCTCAGTGCTTCCCTATTTTTTTTTTCCCTCTGCAGCATGCCCTCCCCCACACACCTGTTTGCAAGACATGGAACGCTGGTGTTTCTGCACACACATCCATGCATTTCCAGGCTGGAGAAAAGCCGATGATCCAGAGATTGAGACCTCTGTGTATGCACAAGGCGAGCAGCAGGCATGCAGGTTTCTCTAGTCCTGCTCCCTCTAGGCAGCAAGCCCTGAGCTGGACAATCTCCTTCATTAGGAAGGCAATAGGACTGCAGCCCTCGTTACTGTTATTAATATTGGCATTATGGTAGCAGACCCCTCCCCTTCAGATCAAGGCCCTGTTGTGCTTGGCAGTCCACGTGAGTCTCCTGGAAGGCTCTGCTGCCACACAGAGCTTGCGGGCTCCACGGAGCAAAGTGGGAAAGAAATAAAGACACAGAGAGGGGAAGTGATTTAGTGTGGTTTGAGTTTCCTTCTCTCTGCTCCTCAGCTGCAATGCTTGGGCCCTTGCCCCAGATTCAGGCTCTCTGGAACGGCTGCTAGAGAAGGGCCCTTGTGGCTGTACCATACAGATCTGTCTGCCATGACCTGCTTGGCAAACAATATCTAGGATAGCATCTAGGAGGTGGGAAAATCCTGCCCCCCAAAATCTCTGGGAGTCTCTCGGAGAGGTCTGTGAGGTCAGATCAGCTCTACAGGTGAGTGTCTGTCCATTCACCCCCTTCAGCTGAGCCAGCTCAGCCTCTCTTCTCCTCCTTCCCGCCCCCCCCCCCCACTTTTTCAATTAACATTTATTTTCCCCATCC
>NW_010514823.1:27782-35332 GCF_000687285.1 Phaethon lepturus
CCCCCCCTTAATTTTGCAATTAAGATTTATTTCCCAGCTCAGATTTCCCCCTTCCACCCTGCACTAATTCATTACTTGCCCTGCACTCCCTTCCTGACACTCCGGATTTAGAACATGTCTTCTCATGTGGTTTCCCTCTGCCCTTCTGTGGCCTCGTGCACCTTGTGCGGAGCTCCAAAGAGGTGAATTTATGGGAGGAAAATTCAGGGCTTTGTGTTTCTGCTGAGACATGAGCCATCTCGTTGCTGCAACTTTGTGAGCAGTCTCAGGACTTCCCATAGCCCCCAGACACTACTCTCCTTTCCCTCCCCAGGCAGATGTGGAAAGTCGGAAAGATTTTCATGCTCCCTCTGAGCTCATAAATCAAGAAGGCTTAATCTCCTACATCCAGGAGTCTGTGATGAGAAAATACAGATTCCCCCTTCTCTCCCCCCTAATTTCCACCACTCCCTTCCTCCTGTCTTTCATATTCCCGGCACATCTGGTGTGTGTTAGGCTGCCAGCTGTTGCATTGTGCAGAGTGATTAAACCATGTGGGAGGAATGGGGAAAGATTTTTATCTGGGCATTCATGAGTCTGCATTACAAGCCCTTTTTTCTTTAGCTCTCCCCAAGAAGAGGTCATCTGGAGTCAGGGATAGTGGAATGTAAGAAAGGTATTGTGCTTCTCTGTGTCTTCCTTGTATCTGCTCAGTAAGAAATAAAAGGTGTTTGCACTAATGTACAGGTGTTATATTTTGTGCTGTAGCCATCACATTAGAACTATATCTATAATACTGATTGGTTGCAGTAATGCCGTGCAAGAAATGATCTTTGAATGCTGCTAGTTTGGCTTTGAAGTGACTTGAAGGTGAAGGTTTCATATCCTAGCGTGGGTGCCCTGAGGGATCTGGTTTTTGGTTCATTCCACTCTTCCCCTGCTAAACTCCCACACTTCTCTCTCTCATCCCAAGCTCCTGGATTTACTAGCATCTGGCCAGCCTCTTCATCCCCTTTGCTTCCCTGTCTCCTGCAGGCTTATAGGGGGTTTGGATAGCATCTGTTGCTGCACGGTCAGATGCTGCTCTAACAATGTCACTGTGAAATATTTACTGCGGCAGATTTGGAAAGCCCTGGGCTGGCAGTAGAGGTGCTTCAGTGGAGGCGTTAGGGAACCCAGGGAAACTCCTGTCACAGCACAAGGGTGAGCAAGTTCCCCCACGTGGAATGACCTTGCTGAGAATAGCACACCTGAGGGATACAGCTGAAATGTATGCTTGAATCACAGCCAAATTCAAATTTAATTTGGGCTGAATAACCCTCTGAGGTGCTCCCCTCTGCTGACGATGCGGGGAATCTCTGGTGCCTGTGCCCTGACTGTCAGTGCCCTGTTTAATTTCCTGCAGTTAGATGGGATGAGCGTAATCCGTAGGAGTATAAAGCCTGGTGCCACCAAGCAGCAACAGAGAGAAGTGTTGCTTTTTCTCTCCCGAGTAACATGACCTGACCATCACTTTGTGGGCAGAGGGGGCAATTACTTCTCTTAAGGGGAAATTGGTAAAAAGAGCCCCTGCTGTGGCCACATCTGGCCTGAGGAGTGAGTCACCTCTGTGTTTGCTGCTGCCAGGGCTCCGCCGGCCACCATGAGGGGAGCAAAGAGACCTCGGAGGTCGGCAGGTCGGAGGTGAAAGGCAAGAAGTCCTCAAGCCATGGCAGCAGCCACAAGGGGAAGAAGACGGGAAGCGGGAAAAGCTCAGTTGGCTTCAGCTCAGCTTCATCCAGCGGGACCTTCCAGCCTGCAGGTAAGGGATGAAGGAGAAGCAAGAGAGGAGGGGATAATGGGGGTGATGTTTTGCTTTGCTCCTCTTTCCTATCTCTGTATCTGTAAAGATAGCCGTTCACCAGCTGTGAAACTTTGCTGATGGCTATTTCTTTAACCCCTTGAAGAGAAAGGGAAAAGTCTTATTGCTACTAACTCCATGCACAGAGGGGAGAACTGAGTCAGATGCGTGTTACAGTTCCCCTCCTGTGCAGGCCTGCTGCACTGCAAGGAAAAACAGATCCAGATGTCTGAGCAGAGGGAGGAGGGAAGGGGTACTGTGCACAGGCAATATGGGCAGCACCTGCCCTCTCCTCTGTAGGTGGTTACTGTCTGCAGCAGTGTTTTAAGGAGTACTAGTGGAGAGACCTGAACCAAAACCCGATATCCAGGCTCCCCTGAGCTTTGAGTCAAAGCCTTGCAGGGCTCCCATCTGCTCTGATTTTGCTCAGTTCTTTTTTGAGCTGTTGTCGTAATGGCTAGCATGTTTCATCTCCTGGGACCTTAATCGGGGCTGGAGGGACAGTGGTGATGCTGGGGCTGGGGGCGCGGACGCGTGCACGTTTGTGTAGGGTGAAGCTGCTGGTGTGCACCTCTTGTGCTTGCCAGAAAGCATCAAAGCAGCGGTGGGGGAGCAGGGCTGGGAGGTGACAGGGATGTCCTTCAGCTCAGTAAGTAGCCTGTGCCAGAGGACCCGCGTTGTGACCGTGCTCCTGTTGCCTTATAGGCTGTTAATCCCACAATGAGCCTTCCTATATCTGCTTCCCCTCTGCTTCCCCAGGTACCTCCTGCAGCAACTTGCAGTGCTCCCAGGACTTTGTGACATTCCCCAAGCTTGAGCAGGACGACGAGAAGTACCGGAAGCCTGTCTCTTCTTCCTCTTCTTCCCACTGCTCCCCTCTGTATGAAGGCCAGAAGGGGGACATCTTTGAGCAGAAGGTGATCTTCTCAGGCTTTGGGTCCATCATGCGCTTCTCCACCTCTGCGGTCAGCCAGCAGAGAGGCCGTGATGCTTCCCCTGTGGACTATAAGGCCTCGAACCCCGTCAGCGGCCCTTCGGTGGGGACCAGTGGAACCAGTGGTAGCAGCAGCAGCCACAAGCGCATGCCGTCCCTCAGCATGGAGGAGGGAGAGGTGCTGAAGGAAAAGAAGCACAAGGGTAGCAAGAAAAACAAGCATGGGCCTGGCAGGCCGAAAGGGGGCAAAAGCAAAGAGATTTTGGGTGCCCAGCTGGCTGGGTCCACGTCTACTTCCTCATCACCCTTCTCCGGGGGCTCTCTTGTTAGCTCCAGCATTGGCAACTCTTCACGGTCCTTCAGCCACACGGGGAATCTGCCCAGCCTCAGCATGGAGTCCCCGCTGCTGGGTTCAGGTATGTTGCCCTTAGGGCTCCAGGTGTGCACAGTTCCTCCCAGCCCTGCTGTCTTTTTCATCACATTTGGCTGGTGTCTGGACCTGTCTGCACAGAGTCCAGTCCCTTTAGTTCAGTCCCAGGAGCTATAAAAATCCACATCTGGGTCTCCCCTCTCCATCTTGGCCTTCATCCTAGAATCTCCTCCTGGTCAGCTTCTGTATCGTTGGAGCTGGGCTGCAGATCTGAGCTGGTGGGCATTTCAAACCTTTTTTGCTCAAGTGCTGGAAAGCCTCAGCTAGCCAGAGCTTAATTTCCAAAGCGATAGAGAGGGATATTCACAAGCCAAACTGGAACAACTACAATCTGACCTCAAATGAGGGACTCTCATAAGTGGTTCAAGTTTAACCCCTCTTTTAAAAGCAAAACCTCTCATCCTGGTCTTACCACATCCACGTAAGGCTGGGAGATTGGCACAGCATTAACTCTGCTGAGAGGCTTACAGCTCTGCCCAGCCTGAGTCCCCTTCCCTGGCCCGGCAGGGACCAGGGCAGCCAGGACATGTGGCAGGAAGGGGTTAAGGCAGCAGGCAGAGGAGGGGCCTGCTGCTCTGGGCTGAGGTTTGACACTGTTCTGGCAGCAGAACTTGTCATCAGTCTATTGTGGGTTTGTTTGCAGATGCTCCAATTTAGGTCAGATTGCAAGGTGGGGGAAGGTATAATTTTGTTGTGTGCGCCTGGGAGCGCTGGCCCATTTGTCTGCACTGCCTGAGAGGGGAGAGGAGCTGCAAGAATTGATGCAACTTCTTTTATCATAACCTTAGGCCAATTTTTTTTGCCTCCCCCCCTGGAACAGCAAAGGGATGTTTCAAAGAGGAGGCGGCTGCCAGGCCCTCCTCTCCTGCCTGCTTGTTCTCTCATTCTTCTCTTGCGGAGAGATGTTGGCAGGGCTCTGATGGACCTGGCTTTGGGCACTGTCTCTGCCGCATGCCTGAGCCAAGGGGAAGTCAGACGGTTCCCCTCCCTCAGCAGCAGCTCTCTCCTCACCCTTTCTTCCTCATTTATCTGTCCCACTATGGTCTCTGGGCATCACAGAAGGGGACAGGTTAGCTCAGCAATAGTGGTCTCTTGACTAGCATGGGCAACAGAGTGGGACTCCGAGTCCACTACCCCCTTCTGCCACTAACTTGTGCCTTCGGTGAGTCACTTCATGCTGCGATTTCTCAGTTGGATTGTATCGGGGTGTGAGGAGCAAACGAGGGGAGCAGGGGCAAGGCTGGAAAAGTTTGTGATACCTTTTGATAGAAGGTCTGTGGGCGGTGACCACCTGCATGCCAGGCCATGGGATGCTGAAGTGCATGTTACACGTGGTCTTGTGCATTGGTGCCACCCTCCCTTTCTGAGACCAAGCCCTGCAGAAAACCAGCTGCTTCCAGGCCATCGAGGGAAACGTGCCTCTAACGCGTCTCCTCCCCTTGCAGGGATCTACACCAGTAACAAGGACCCTATTTCCCACGGGGGCGGAGTGCTCCGAGCTGTGTGCAGTACACCCCTCTCTTCCAGCCTGCTGGCCCACCAGGGTACGTCGTCTCTCCCACAGCTCAACCGGTCTCCCTTTGCTAGCACCATCCCAGCTTCTTCCTCCTCGGTCTCCACCACGCAGGTAAGAACATCAGGACCGGGAGAAGGACTGTAGTTTGGGAGAGCTTTGGACAGAGCAGTCGCTGGCAGAGCAGCGCCAGTTTGTGGGCACCGAGGAGTTGCTTTTTCCACTTGGGAACAGCTACTCTTCCTTCAGTTTGGAGGGGAGCTGCCAACTGCAGCTTTCCTTACAGTCGGTAGAAGGATGTAGGCAGTTAGCCCATGCAGCCTGTTTCGGGGTGGGAGGAATTGCAACCTAAGAGGATGCATTGCTTCCATTGACTGCAAGGGGAGCACAGCCAGCGCTCGGGTAGCGGAGGCCTGGCTGTCAGTGTGTGCTGTGTTTCGTGCTGCTTGTCCCCTGCTGCTCGGCTGGATCCTGCCACCAGTGCGAGCCCTACCTTCACTCTGCAGCACAGATAACTTGGTGGGAGGGCTTGCATATCCCAGCTGGGTGGGCTGCACGTGTGCCAGGAGACAGAGCCTTGTCCTTTGTCGGGAGATCACTGTGAGAGGTGTTTTACAGGGAGAAGAGAGTTTTACAGCTTCAGTGTTAACACTGCTCATTCAGACCTCTTGGCTCTGAGATGGGGCTGGGAAGATTTCAACTGTCTAGCAAGACTTCCAAGGAGATATTTTTAACACTCTCTCTCATGAGCAAGCTGGGTTCAAGAGTCAGAAAAGGATGGAATAATGAAGTTATTTTCCTCTTGCGTTTTTGAGAAGTCATTTCTCTCTCTCTCCATCCTTGTTTTGCCATGCAGGTGTTCTCACTGGCAGGTTCAACGTTTAGCCTCCCTTCCTCACATATTTTTGGAAGCCCCCTTGCATCTGGGCTATCAATCAACCCACTCTTAAATCAGTCGGAAAGCAGCCGGGCAGGTACGTGAATCAGAAGGTATGTGAGTTTGGACTTCCAAAGGGGACTCCCTGGAAGAGTCGAGACAACTGCATCCGTAGTTCTCCAGCTGCCCTCCCTGCTTGCTCCCATCCTATGTGTGTGAGAGCCAGGGGCTAGGAGAGAGGGACAGGGGCTTTTTCCCCAAGGTGGGGTGTGCTTGTGTTTGCCTTAATGAAGTGCTGGCTTGCAACCCTGTAAAAGCACATCTGCTGGTGTTTCCATTGGATAATGTGTGTCCCTAGACACATGCTAGAAAAGAGCAAGAATCTAAGTCCTTCCCTACAGAAATTTGTTGCCTTTTTACACACTAACGCTGTGCAAACCTAGTGAAAACTACTGTGAGCTTTTGCTTGCCCAAAATAAGTTAAAAGTTTTTGTTGGGGTTTTGTGTTCTGGTTTTTTTTTTTTTGAATGAGAGATATCTCACACTCTTAATTTTCATTTTCCATTTCTGTTTTGAGTTATTTTCTGCCCTTCCCCTTTGGCTTTGTCATGAATGCAACAAAATCCACTGTTTGCAACTTCCAAACATGAACATGCCAACACTGAATTACTTACAACTGCTCATTTTTTCCCACCAAGGCAAATTCATTTTTCTTGGAAAATTGCCTGGTTAATAAGCAGGAAACTTGAAGCGTCATAAGATTTCTTCTTTCCCAAAACAGAGCGGGCCTGATTTTTGTTTTGCACCAGTAGTTAAACAAAAGCACCCTCCTGATTTTCAGATGTTGCAGTTAGTGATGCAACTGTCTCATGCTCCCCTAGCCCAGAAATGTTGGCAGCTCAGCATGCTGGATGCTGAACTCCTGGGAGGTAAAACTCTGCCCAGTGTCACACTGAGTGACAAGCACTTTAAAACACACAGTCCTCATTAGAGGTGGCTCCTGAGTTCTCTGGATAATCTGACACCAGTGTGCCCTTATTTGCCTTAATGAGTGTGCATGCCTGCATGTAAAGCATGAACGAACACGTATGCTTACTTACGACCTTTGCAAGCCCATGGAAGGTGCCTGTCCGTCTCTCTGTGTGTCACTGGCAGCATTTTGTCTGTATGCTGGCAGCTTGCATCTGCTTGAGCGCACCGGGAAGGTAACTGCACAGCTGACCCCCATGGGAGTCAGGGCCACTGCGTAGGAGCTGTGAGTCAGGAGTGATTCAGTCACCTGGAATTAAGGAAAGAATGGGATGATTCAAAGAGTTATTCTTCCCTCACGGCGATCCACAAGAGAGAGATGACCCACTGCCACTTCCCTTTTGCTGTTATTTTGGCAAGGTGCTGACAGGAGAAGGAAGCGAGTCAACTGTCAGGAATAGCCCTGTGGTTCAGGCACAACACGGAGGCTTGGCAGTCTGGGTTCTGTTCCAGCCCTGCAGCTACTAATGAATGAATCATGTAGGCAAAATCCAACATACAAAGTGCTCAGAAAAGCCTGATCCTTAGTTTCCATTTCCAAGATTGCTCTTTTTGTTTGACTGGGATCTTAAAAGCTTCAGGACATGTTTCTTCCAGTTCCAGGCAGCGTTCAGAACAGCTCCTGTTTTTTGTCACGTTTAAGGTTTGTCTGTCACTGTCTCCTCCTGCTGGAGCTAGTGGCCCAGAGGGTGTTAAGCCAAATTCACTTGTTTTTTTTCCAAGGGGATTAATTAACATGCATTAAACCTCCTGTGTGGGGCCATTTTCACATAAAAGTATGGTGACTGCTTTAATCCCAAGTCTTTAACAGGGTGGTTTTGAAGTCTTAAGTAATCCTGCTTTGTCTTTAATTCAGATAACCTTTCCTGAGAGTGTCTGTGTAGACAGATCCCATGGAGATGTCGCTTTCATTGCAGTAATATTTGAGCTCTTCACAATTTTAATGTG
>NW_010514823.1:35363-36749 GCF_000687285.1 Phaethon lepturus
TTACCCTGTCTTACAGATGGGGGAACTGAGAAACTGTTATCACTGATACAGGTTGATACCAGGGTGCCTTTGGCAGTACAAAAAGTCTGATTCTTATCTTCCCACTCCCTTAGCTACTGTCTAGTTCTTCCTCCCACGGCTTGTCCTGGATCCTGCCTCATTATGATGACAGGCCAAATGTATTTATCTTCTCTAGTTGTCTTCAAGCCTGGTTTTTTTTGTACTCGCTGCGTTGGAAAGTGCTGTCTCAGTATGATAACTCAGTCATCTCCCCATTCTGTAGACAACAGGGTGGTGTTGGCCAGGAGGTAATTGAATATGGAGCCTGGTGCTGCTTCAGAAAACCAGAATCATGCATATGCCTGCAACCTCCCTGGGCTGCAAGCAAACAACATGACAGTAACAAGCAGGCAGCCAAAGCTTAGCTGAATGTTTATTCGGTTGCAACTTAAAACTGTTGTGGCAAAGACACAAGGGTTTTTCAAAGGGTTTAGGTGGTCCTTGGATGGAAACAATACTGAGAAGCACTGCTGTAGTCTGACTGTTCCCAGCCTTCCTGGGTTGGAGAAGTTAGTTCACATGCCTTGTGGTGTCCCTGAAATCAAGATTTGTCTCCATGTTGTGTCTTATACTGGGAGGCTACTGTTGACTAGCAACTGCTGGTCACTTCCAGAAAGCAGTGGCTTCTCCCCAGGAGGGTGGACCAGTTATAATTGGTGGGCAGGAAGACATTCCCATGGGGGTGAAGGAGTGAGGATCCCCTCATACCTGTCTGTAAGAGCTGCTGAACAACAGCTGCGTTTGCTTGTTCTCAGCAGTAGAAATTACTGCCAATAACTAATGCCCTGCTCGGGGCATTACACTGTAAATCGGAGTGTTCCCTGCAGGAGATTTCCTGGATTCTTGCACATAAGAAATGTCTCTTATTGTGTGAAGAAGAGGAGGGGCAAGTCAGGCAGCTGGTGCAGGCTGTAGTCACAACATCTGACATGTCCCAGGGCGAGGGGAACGTGTGTTTACGGGCTGGCAGGCTCTGGGGATGGAAAGCAAATGGCAGATAAATATACTTCGCTTCTTGATTACTCTTTGGATGGGAGATATCCTGCACATGTGCAGAGCGGCTCCGTCCCTGGCACTGCGGTGTCCTGGCTCCCTGGGACAGAGGGATGGCTACGGGGGTAGCTTCTGGACACTGAAGCACTTGTTCAAGCTCTTTAGAAAGGAGCTGAGCGTCTGGGAACTTTGGAGGACTCCAGATGGGTTTTGGGAATGGATCCTGGAGGCAGAGGGTTGCACTGAGGAGAGCCGAGTGCGGCTTTGCACAGGGCTGATCATCCTTGCAGGCTCAGCAAAGCAAGTGTCGCGTCCCGTCCCCCCCGTTCCCCG
>NW_010514824.1:0-21884 GCF_000687285.1 Phaethon lepturus
CCGTCTCTCTCCGAGCTCTTCCGTCTTCGCGGTTTTGCCGCCTTAGGAAGGGTCCCTCGGCGCGATCCTCCGCTGCGCAGCCCTTCACCTCGGTAGCTTCCAGGAGATTATGGTCAGTACATAACAGTTCCCCTGTGTCACTCCTTCCTCCTCATACTTCTTCCCTAGTCCAGCACAGGTCCTCCAGGGCTGCAGTTCCTATCGGGACACTCTGCTCCAGGGTATTCAATGGCCACAGCTCCTTCAGGGAATATCCAACTACTCCAGTGTGGGCTCTTCCATGAGCTGCAGTGTAGATACCTACTCTGAAGTGGTCCTCTGCACAGGCTGCAGGGAAATGCCTGCTGTGGCGTGGTCTCTTCCAAAGCTTCCACGGGCTGCAGGGAACCCGCTGCTTTAGCACCTGGAGCATGTCCTCCCCCTCCTTCTTCACTGACCTTGGTATTCACAGCATGGTTTATCGCTTTTTTTCTTTCCCCTCACTCCTCGCTATGTCTGTGCAGTGGTTCACCCTTTCTTAAATACATTTTTAACAGAAGTGCCACCAGCTTCACTGAGGAGCTCAGCTTGTGCCCTGTGGCAGGGGGGTTGTTGTGCCCGGCGGGAACCGCGCTGGCCAGGCCCTCACAGAGGCGGCCCAGCCCTGTAGACCCCACTGCCAGACCTGGACACCGTACCCAGTACAGTTCTGTAGCTGGGGGTATTTTCAGAGCGAGGGGAATTCTTGCACACACCTGTTGAAAGCTCATACACACACACGCACACGCACGTTGTCCTCGGCTCTACCAAACCTCTTGAACAATCTGACACAAATGTGAGGCTATAGAGAGAAAGAGCAATATAGCAGAGAACCAAAATTAAGTAACACACTTTTCTTTCTAGAAATTATTCTCACTAGGAGAAACTTCATTTTTTCACTCCCTTTCTTCATGCACATGTTAAAACGCACATACTTATATACCATAAATTAAATCTGACCTCAGCTCAGGCAGTTTGAACTTGAGCAATCCGCACTATGTATTTTGACATACCTACTCTGAACCGCAGGATCAGCTATGCTCAAATAATTTCTGAGGTGCATTCACAATAAGCTGACTTTTGTTAAATAACAGAGGTTTTTTCATCGAAATCATCACTGTATTTCAGTGGCTGATGCTTTACTTAAATCTCAACAATTTTAGCATCAGTATGTGGAAGCACAACAAGACAGACCTGTCCTGGTTCATCTTGGGGACATTTCAGTCTCTTCATAACAGTACTACCTAAGCCCACCCTTAATCCTCAATGCATTTATCTTCACAATATTGCTAGTAAAGCATCCTTGTCTAATTCCGTAAATAACAAGTTAGGGCAAAATGGGACCACAGACACATTTTTAAAGAAAAATGCAGCAGTTTAAAATTGGGCTTTAGTGATTTTTCTATCATCAAGTACAGACTTACAAAAAAGAGGAATAATAAAATAATCTCTTATGGGAAAAGAACCGAGTATCAACTGAACCAATGTGACTGCAACAGGAGAATCCAGGACACTCATTTACACAGGTTTTCTACTAGCAATATTTCTATTGAATGGTAGAAATTTTTACAGTATGCAAAAGTCTAATGTGGATTTATAAACTAAATATCTGTTATTTTGCCAAGAAAGGTTGGGCCCGATGATCCCTGAGGTCCCCTCCAACCTGGTATTCTATGATGAGTATTGTATTGCCCCGGAGTAGCTACTAGTGGCTTGTTATACCATGTTTGTGAAGGACTGTAAAAGACCCTGGAAATAAAAAAAAACTAACACCGGTAAATGTGATGTATACCGATCAACAAAAGCATTTCAAGTTCCAATATACTGGAACAGTCCTTTTCATTTGTGATGTTTCTTACCCATGTAGACAAAAGCACTGCATGCTTTCCTTTGGTCTCCTGTTGTTAAGAAAGGACTTTGTTTACATAATGTTCCCAAATGCCGAAGTTTTTTTAAGAATATTAGCTAATAAGAGTAATCATTTCAATTTTGAAGGGAACTTTTGCAATGGTGAAATATTAAAATGAAATAACCTGTATAGGTACATATGCATACTTTAACAACAATACGTATGCTCTCAGGAAAGATTTTGACTGCCCAGCAATGGAGTGGGTTTGACAGGATGTCAGAAACTTTCAAGGTGTGAGGCTTTTTTTACATTGGATCAAACTCTGGGAATCCTGTGAAGTTGGCCCATATATGCAAAAGTATTAGGAGGAACTAAGTTATCGCTATCAGGAGAAACGGAATAGGAGATCAGCCATTTGGAAGAATGCAAGAGGAGAAGCATTGGCCGTAATTAAGACAGTGGTAGAATCACTGCTAAGTTCACTGGCACCATGATTTCACCAGAAGTAGCTAGCAGAGACGTAATCTTAAATTGGTCTGATTATAGAGTTTTGAATAACTTAAACACATTTAGGTCTGAATGGCTTAGCACTCATGGTAAAATACAGTTCTTGGTATTTATGAAAAAAGCCTTTGCAGAATGTGCTGGAATCAAACATGAAGTCAAAACTTCCCAGAGGAGTTTCATACAACATTTTGATGATTCAAGTAGTTTTAGCCATTAGATGACAATCTTCAGATTTGCCTCCAAACTGAGTTAAACTCAATGTTTTCATTCTAGCTGTCAGTAGCAGCACTATGCTGAGTACAGCTATTGGAAAAAAAAAAAATCAGCAAAGAGCACATCACCAGCAGATTTAGTCCATGTTTAGACAATTCTGTCCACATTAGCTACAGCTGTGGATTTCTCCACATATATAAGCACTTACACATTTGGATTTGCAGATCCTCATTATCAGATGTTAAATTAAAATCTCAATTTTTCATAACAGGAGTTTGCTTTCAAGCAAAGAAACAACAGAACCTTTCCATATCATACCATACAGAAATTCTAACCTATCACTTTACATAGTAAAGATTACAGTCAAAGAAGAACGCCCTGCATTTTTGCGGGGTAAAATCTGATGACAGCCTTAATTCACTGAGCTACACTACTTGATTTATGTCAATTAAACTACCTTTAATGAAAACGATCAAAAAAAAAAAAAAGAGAACTGTGACTTATACCAAGACGGTTTGTTTTGCATATTATCTGTCTAGATAGCAAATGTGGGTGTACTCACCTGTCCCGAGTCCCTTCAGCTCTTATCTCTGCCCTTGATGTAACCAAGTACCATGACTAATTTTATTCTCATATATGCATGATTGAATCGATTCAGAAAAATTACTTTCATAAATCTTCTTCCAAAGATAACTAATTATCACAAAATAGGCCAATCTGCCTCTGATGAATTCATTAATGAAAGAGATTATCAGAAAAGATGATGCTGACACTTCCATAAAGGAAGGTCAGATACCCTTCTCTAAATGTAAAATAAGTACACTTTCACATATTGAAAATACTGAAAAAGAAGCACGCTATACGTTACAATCATTACTATCAGATCACCACATTCTGATCAGAGATCAACGGAAGGTGATGCGTTTTTAGTTCTTCAGAACCAGGCAATAAATAGCGATCTTAACAGCTTGGCTTTTCTTTTAAAAAAGCAACCCAGATTACGCAGCCTTCCGCATTACATAATTATGTCTAGCAAAACAGGGCAATAGAAAGAGCAAACATCCACTCTTAGATCTTACACAGCAGAGCTCATCTCCAGTACTCTGCTTTCTCTGTATCCCCTGAATTCCTATTAATGTCAGTGGGAGTTCAATATGCTGTTCTTGCATATGTAGCACCATTAGACATCAAAAGGAGTTCAGTCCATGTACAGCGATTGGCATATTAGTTTTCAGATGTGCTGAGCGGCTTTGAGAGTTTGATTTCTGTTGTCGCTCAGAAATACATACATAATGTGTTAGAGGCCAGAGAGAGAAGTTTTACATAAAGTCTATAAAAGTTAATTTTACAGTGTTTGTATTTACATGTGAATATATTATTTGTCCACGATGCATGCAAATTAATTGTCCATAAATGTACAAATCATACATTATGCTAGGTTTGATTCTAATATAGACACTAAACAAGTATATTCTGATAAGCATGATATTAAAAACTATTTGAATTTGTCCCTTTGTGTGTATACCACCCTCAAACTGGACACGGATATGCGCTAACAGGTAGTTAAATACTGGCCACTCTCTTCAGTTGATCAGGAAATTTGGCAGTAGAAAAATGTTTCTATACTTAGTCTTTGTGATGTGAGCACATACCTAAAAGGAAACGGAAACATATACACACAAAAATTCACTGCACAATATTTTCAATTCCACCAAAATTAAGGTGAATTTTAGCTGGTTACTCCCAAATATTTATCCCTTATGTGACGAGGACAAGTAGAATTCCCCAGTAAATTTTATGAAATTGTGATACTTAACATATCAGGCAATGTGATTTTTTTTTTTTTTTTTAAAGAAATGTGCTTGGCTCCAAAAAAAAGACCTCACATGTTTATCCCTTACTATTCAGTAGCACGCTATGTCTGAAATGTTTCCATTTTGAATGTTCCTCCATGTTTGTATATTATGGTATAATACTAGCATGATCAGGTAATTGTAGTAACACATAATACTTTTTAATGTAGCGAAAGGATCATTTTTCTAGATGAAATAGGACATATTTCCAATATAGTGAGTTAGATTGATACTGAAAGTTCAGTTGTAGCTGGTGTAAATTTATTAGAATGCATTATATTGCAACAACATTTCTTTTTGAGGATGTTTCTTTTATGGTATAATTATGTGGGGATATTGAAAAAAATCAAAACCAGTAACAGCAGCAATAATATGCATCTCTAAGCAAGCACTAGATGGTTTCTAATGATTTGCACAGAAATGGATACAGCCTCCTATATCGTAGTTCTTGTTTTACAGTATTTTTGTCAGCTATTATTTTACAACTACATACTGAGATTATGACACTTGCATAAGACCATACTATTTTATATTTTCTGGCAGCTCCTGATATTGAGTGCTCAGAAAATAAGGCTGTCAGCTTGCTTGTGTACCTCAAAAATTTTGTTGTGTCTATGCAAAATTACAAAGAGTTGTGCTTGCTGAATAAGGTTCTTCTCATCTTAAACAACCTCACAGGCAAAGTAGTGCTTGCAGAATAGGCTACTGCTAATGGTTTCTGACATTGTCCTCTGATAGAGGGGGAAACTTCATTTTGGAAGGAAAGGAAACTTAGAGTTTCACACCACAATCAGGACTGTACTGTCAGAGGTCCATACAAAATTCTAGCCTATTTTTTTAGGCTTCAGAAACACCGAAAATAACTCAGCTTTAGTCTTGTTAGACTTTGGCAGTTAAATTTGCATACGTTCCTCCTTCTCAGCATACTTAATGTCCAAAGAGGCAGAGCAGGACTCTCCCCGTATCTTTTTTCCAACAAGTTGGTGAAGTTACATGGTGTTTCTCAAGGAAAATGAGAGGAGAAAGTCTTACATTGCAGAAGTTTCTCTGATAATGCAGAGCAGAAAGAGAGAAAAAGCTATCTGATCTGAATGGTGGGAGATGAATGAAAAGGAAAACAGCAGAAGACTAGAAAGAGGAAGAGAAACAGCAAGACTTAACAAGTCTATAACTAAACATGTTGGCAGAAAGAAGAGAGAGAAACAGGTTGCAGGTGTGGAAAACCTGCAATCACTACAGTGCTGTAAAGATTATTGATTTGACTCCACGAACAAAATACTCTTCTGCTCTCAAACACACCAACTATGTGTGTCTTGTTTGTGTGGCTAATTATGCTGTGTCTTCTTTTTGACTGAGTAGTCCAGAAACAGCCTGCTGCAGCTGTCATTGCTGTTACCAGTTACCGTTATCACTCATGTGACTAGAGGTTTGTTTGTGCTGGGAATTCAGTTTGAAGGGAATCTAGTTTGGTTTGAAGCACCACGTTTCATAACTTAAGGAAGGGATCCACATAATGGAAATAGTGCTCTTGAAGATGTTAAAGTTATATTAAAATAATTATGATGATATTATAGTTAAAGTCAAATATTCAAAAGTGAGGATCTCAAACAGAAGTGGCCCATGGATATTGGCCTAATAAATATATTTAAGCTTCTTTTCTGCAATAGACTCTGCTGTAAAACAGTTTGCTAGATGTTTTTTTTTACTGTGGCTTCCCTTAATATTATGTGTCTTACCTGGTTCTCTTGTTGGTGCCACAAACAAATTTGCAGAACCTGCTCCAGTCCTTGGCGCTGATGTTTAAGAAATCTGTCCAGTTGTCGTCTCCTGTCTTGTAGCATTTCAAGGAGATTATCGATTTTCAAGCAGCTGCTGTGGGCTCCCTGAATCAGCTCCGGATTTACATTTGGCCCCTCACATTTGAATTCTTCTATGAATTCAGTTAGCTCTTGGCTTTTGTTTAAAAGTACAAGTGACTTTTCCAAAAGCTCTGTAAGAATAGAATTTCATAGAAAGAAAACCCAATGTGATTTGTAATTCTAGCAGCATATTTCAAATATTTCTCAAGTATTTTTAAAACTACCTATCCATTTTCATGTGTGGGCATAATGTATTTTCATTCATTGCATGAACAAGTTATAAATACTTACTTCAGAAGGTATATATCCTGATATTTCAGTTTGGACAGCTGTTATATAAACCTACAAAGGTATAATGGTGTATACGTATATTTACCTATAATGGTACATATAATACAACATAACATAACATAATTATATACATGTATAATGGTGCACTGAGAGCTATTGAGACAAAACCCAGAAGCAATATTATTTTCTCAAAACTGAGTTCTTTTTGATGGTTTCCCAGTCCTCCAGTAAGCAGAATTATCCTACCCTGTTTTCTGTGTGGGTCAGTAGCCTCTGTAGTTTTTCATTAGTGATGCAAGTGAAGTTTAGCCCTTTGTGTCCCTCACAGAAGTTGAACAAAAAAGTTCTTCTGTCCGGGGGCTGTTATAACCTTGTGACTAAATAAGTCATGAATATCAGGAACTCTTAACTTCTTTCCATAACCTCTACCTAGATAAATTCAGGGTTAACATTCAGTGAAATAGTACACTTTAATGACCTACTAGCCATGTGTTTGTTCCGGCTCTTTAAAGCCACATAGTACAATATCTATTGAACAAACATTGATCCTTATAGGTCTTTCAAATGAAAAGGGAAAATTTTTAGGTACAGAATGAGCAAGAAGGGGAGCCAAGCCAAAATAAGAGGCAAGGTAGGCATGAAGAAAAGTATTAGAAAGGAATGTTTGCTGGTGAAGCAGCCAATGACAAATGGAAAACATCTGAAACATTCATCTTCCCAGCTGAGTACACGTACTGCTAACTCAAGGCAAAGCACCATAAATCTCCACCTTTCATATGGAGCACCTGGGGAAGATGCAGAAGTGGAATGCCTCCACTTCTCCAGCCACCAAGGGCTAACAAGAGTGTTTAGTGTCCACAAACTCACTGCAGCAAGCCTATAGCCTATCAATTTTACTACTTGCCTTTCAGAAAGGTGGTATTAATCAGAAATGTTCCATTTCGATCCATCCAAAATGGAATACATACAAAAACAAGTAACTGAGGATAATTTATATATTTTCACCTTTTTTATTCTGATTTTAAATGCATTTGGTGCAGAACTTTTTTTTTTTTTTTCCTGATAAACATTTGTGGTAAACTACTTGTCACATACTGGTAGAGCCAATACTTTGTAAAGGTTGTATTTTCAGCCACGTTACTTTGGAGTGGGTAGATAGTATACTTCTCACAGAAAGCAATACAAACACTGTTTTTTATCAAATAGCTCAATATCAGTATTCAAAAAACATGTGGATGTGGCGCTTCGGGACATGGCTTAGGGGGCATGCTGGTGTTGGGTTGACGGTTGGACTTCATGATCTTGAAAGTCCTTCCCAACCTTAGTGAATCCATGATCAGTTTTCCAAATTTGATGTGGTTAAGGTAGATTAAGAAGCCAATCAATTGCAACCACTTTCCTCCATCTGAGGAAAGGCTTATCTGCATCAAAGCAGTCTTTCTCTGGTAAGCCATTTCATCTTATTCTTAATTATAGACCTTCTTTTCAGCAATAGGTTACTGCCAGATACTTCAGGTTAAAATTGCTATACAGTGAGCACTTTGCTCCCATGAAGATCGAATTGGAAGCCCCCAAATCCATATTAGAGTTACCTGAGTTCAATTCTCTATTCAGTCTCCTGAGAAAAATACCTGGCATTCAAGGTAGCTAAAAATATTTAAGCTAGTACTCCACTAGTGAATAATAAAGTATAATTACTATTCTGCCAGTTACTAGCAATCTTACAGCAAAATTTGATAAAAATTGCAAAGATGGGGTCTTAAGTCTAATAAAAAATACAGAACCATATGGAATTGCAAAGGTGTCTGAAGTAGCCACACAATGAGATTGGTTTTGAGAAAATTTTTGTTGCCCTTTTTGAATTAAGAGTATCACACCATGGTAGATGATGCTTCACATGAAAATTTGAACAAACAAAAAGTCACACAGAAGAATTTTTCTAGGCAAACATGTGCAGAAAAGTTGTGGTGGAAGGGGAGAGAGCACCTTTTTTCCGAGAGTGTTAGAGTTCCAGCTGCAGAACATCTTGGAACAGATCAAGCAACTCAATGGGGAAGTGAAACAACCCCACTCCTCAAAGGCAGAAGCAAAATGCAGGGAGCCATTGTAGGCAAATAGATTCTGAAGCTGGCTAGTTGCCACTTCTACCACATAGTTCCCACCCTCACTTCACTTCTGCTTCAAACCCCATCCCTAGGCAAAGGAAAGGAGAGGGCAGACTTCTCCCTTGGCCACTCTCAACAAACTGTAGGACTGTTCAGGGGATTGTTACTAGAGATGACTGGAAATTTTCCAGTGAAAAGTTTTCCATAGGAAATGCTAATTCATTGATAGCTATGATAACTTTGATGAATTTTCCCATGGAACAGAAGAATGATTTTAGAACTTGCTTGCCAATCAGTACTAAAAGTCAGCTTGGTTTCTTAGCAGCTCACCTGACCTGAACTGCCTTGAAATCGGAATACAAGCTTACCACTAGCTACTCTGCAGCAACAAAGATGGAACCATGAGAGAGCTAGCTCAGAACCAGAGGTTCCACATCTTCCAGGAGGCTCAATAAAGAGTTATTTCACCATTATATTTTTCCAAATACAAGATTTTCCTATTTGTTCTAAGATTTTTTTTTTTTTAAATACACACAGGAAGAATAAAATAATCCTTCTAAGAGCCAGCACACAATCACACACAATCAGGAGTGGAATACCATTTGTACCTTTTGTGTGATGCTCTTGTTGCAGGAGGAGTTCTCGCAGAGAATCAATGTTTTCAAACTCCTTGGCATTTTTCAGGAAATCTTCAACTTCATCAATTTTAACAGCAAACTGCAGTAAGAAAACAAACAGTGGGAGGAAGCACGGTATAATTGTCTTTTGCAGAACTCCATCATAATCTCTGTATTATAGGGGAAGTTCCTGAGAATTTGTAAATTCTTGGAAAAAGGCATTTTTAGTGACTGCTAGATACAGATGCTTTGTGGCTTCTATTCATCTTGTTTTTCTGAGGTTCTCATTGATTGAGGGTACTCAAGTTTCAGTTGACGAACTCTGTAATTACAGTTTGTCACTTTATGAAACATCTTTTCTACATAGCCTTCAGGCCAACTGAAAATAGATTCTTATGTTAATTATGTTAATTCTGTTAATTTCAAAGCCTTCAGTAAAAACATTTGACATGAATGAAGCCTTTAACTTAGGTCTCCTTTCCAAATCTTGTTTCTAATGTTAAAGTATGGAGTGGAAAAAAACATTTAAGGGCAACATCTGACAGATACAATCTTCAAAGCAATCTTTCAAAGGCAAACCAAATTATGGTAAACAATAATTACAGTGGGGAAACAGCATCTCTGTAATGAAGACTGAACTTAGGTTACTCCTTTACAGCTCATTTTTCCATGGATTCCATATTTTAAATATTGAAACATGCCGTGTTTCTGGGAGATCTGAAGTAGATTTGGTAATCTGCTAACATTGTTAAAACTAAGATCAGAATTCTCTATTTGGCTTCCACCTTTGCAGGTGCAATTCCACATACGAGTAGCTCAGAGAGAGTCGAGACACATTCTGCATCTTAGCCAATCTTTATCAATTCTACTGCTTCATTTCAAGAATGAAGAAACCAGTGGAGTTCAAACTTGTATTTGACTGTAAGCAAAGATGTTGAAACCTGTGGTAAAATTAAGGAAGATAAAAAGCAAGCATTCTGCTTTTTCTGTCTTTTCTATTGTTCCACATTTGTTCTGCTTCATCCTGAACTATCCAGAAGGTAGAAAAAGAAGGATGCATCTAGAGACTTTTATTTTCTTAATCACTTCAGCCTTTAGGAATGCAATGAACATATGTAACAGAGTAAAATTACAATGGACAGAATACCTGTAAGGTGTGGGAGGTTTTAAATTAAGAGTCATTTGATTTAAATACAAACCTCCAGAGCATTTTCAAAGAACACTGAAGTAAGTTCCAGAAGTGCCTGTCGCTTCTCTAACATAACGATGAGGGCATCCCATGCGTCCCCAAGTGTCTCCGCCATGGCATCATAAACCTGACTCTTTTCTTTGTTCTCCTCTGCAGCCTTGTCTGCTTCATGCAGCAGGTCCCATACCTGGTCTTCCAAAGCCTAGGGAGAAAGAAAAAAAAAGAAAATCTGTAAACAGAATCCAAAACACTGCGCTGATACTGGCGTCAGGATACTTAAGTGGGTCTGATAAACTACCCACAAGTCTCCTACTCCTGCTTTATTTCCAGTCCCTCATGACAGGAGTGTAGCTGTTCCTACATGTTTCATAGCAAGCTTCTGAATTTCATGGGCATTTAAGAGGCAAAATCTTTATGAAATTTCATTTAAAACTAATATTAATAGAATTTATCATTCTATCTCTAATATTTACATTCAAATATGTTTACATATCCTTAAACACAGATCTTACTGGAAGTGGTAGCAATGCAGATATTTAGCATCTTCTTTCATATGCCATCATATTACATTACCTGACAGTACAAGTTTTAAGAGTTTGTAAGGTAACTTACTTATAAGTGTCTGATGACTTCAACTAAATTCAGACAAGTAGCTTGAACGCATGCATGTATTCTCCAGAAAAACACAAAATATATGCAATCTTGCAAGCTCAGCTTGCTGCATTGCTCAGGTTGGTCACCAAAAAATAATACTCTATTATCACGAAAATTGTTCTACTGTGTTTCATTCCCTTTACTAATCTCACCATGAGAAAGATAACTGCTGGGCCATTTCTAACTTAGGTTAAAAATCTTCAGTGTGTCAGAAAAATGGATTAACATTTGTTCTATATTCGAGGGGGGTCCCCCCATCTCAGTTTTCATTATGAGCATGAATTAATAAAGTGCCAATTTCTGCTGTTATTACAGGTGTTATCACAGGAATGTGTAATGAAAAGAAATCTGTATTAGGCAAATTAAAATCTATGATAACTCATTCTCATGACACAGATTCTAATAAAGGCTAAAGCATTGGAAAACTTGAAATTCTCCTGACAAATACAAGTGAAAAGAGGAAATTGCAGAAAACTTTGTTGTTCTAAACACAGAACTATAGCCTCCAGTCCTCCTTAGACCTTGTATACTACACAAAGATGTTGGCTTGAAATGAAGAGACGCATCAGTTCTCTCTAAAAGCAGTACTGTGAAAATACTAAAATAAACTATGGAACTTTTATTCTTTTTTTTTCAAAAAAAAAGAATTCAATTATTTTAACTTGGCTTTCGACAGGCAACTACGAAAACAAACAGCGGTAAAATTAACAGGCGTAAGAGTAGCTCCAACAAACCCATCTTTTTCCACAGAATAAAGAAAAGTCATTATCAGCAACATGAATGCATGCTTATTGTTTGGTGACAAACCCATCAGAAAAAGCATCTGATCAAAAGCCAGTGTTCTAGAGAACAATACACACTCCATTTTATTTTCTGAATACCTGCAGTGGGAACTGTTGCTTTCTAACCCTTAGGTAAAACCAATTCTCTTTGTTATGTTGAATTCCCATCCTGATTGCCTCATAATAAGAGAAGAAAAGCTCAAATCCCCCAAATGCTATTCTGTATTTAAGTGGCAATCTAATTAACATTTATTTTAAATCATGCTTTGACTTTAGATGAGGTCATTTGCATGGAGTAGATCTGTCACTCTGATGTAACTATTGATAGCAACTGTTTCATACATCCATTATACCACGAGACAAGAATCTGATCAGGAAAAGCAGTTGGCCTTGGGAATCTAATCCAAAGTACTCCAGTCAACTTTTATTCAAGAACATTTATCTAGCTGACAGGGTAACTAAGGGCTACTGCAGGTGTTTTTCTAGTCTTACAGGCAGCAGTCAGAATCCCTACCATTAGAAAAAAAAAAAAAAAAAGAGAGAGCAGCACTGACTCAATAATTTTTAAACCACAGAGATTATGTGTTTGTACAATTAATAAAATTTAAAAGGCAGCTTCATCAAAACAATCATGGCAAGTTAATGAACAGAGCTCATGAAAATTTTAAATGAAAATCCATCTCTCACTGCAATCTTTAACACAGTTTTTTCAACTCTTTCTTGGTTTTTCTTTTATTAGTTTGCATTGTTATTTCTCAATTATTTTTATACTGTGAAAGCTATAAAAATTATGTTGCCTACATAATTCTGGATTTTCCTAAATATATGAGAAATCGCTTCAGAGCCAACAAAGCCTTGATTATTTGTTCTACCTAAAAAAAAAAAGTAAACTCCAAGTACTAGCTGCCAAGTGCTACCTTTTGTTGGATGAATCCTGACTAACAGATCTAGAGGAAGTTTGTTTTGTTTCCTAGCACCTAGAAAAAAAGATTTTGTGAAAGTCTTGTGGGAGCTTTAAGGCCAAAGTGTAGAATAAAAGAAGTGTCATGACAGAAGATGAATGAAATACACAAGGATGTGATTTCATCGCCCTGTGATGGCAAGGTAGGATGAGGTTAATGTGGGTATATTTCAAAGTGCTTACTACATATAGCTGAAAATACTTTACCAATATTTTTGATGTAAAATTATTTTCAAACTTCTTTATGCTTAGCATTTACTTTTAGCAGATAATTTTGACTTCATTTGAGAAGTGAATGCCATAAGCTAAAAAATAAAAACACAGAAAATTCTGCTGTCATGACTCCATTCATGTCCACTTTCCATCATTTGTTGGGTTTCCTAATTGTAAAATTTCTTTAAGACATCACAGCAGTTCAGCAAAAGGAGACTATGTCTTATTATTGGAGAAACAATCCTATAAGGAATATTGGCTTTTAGTGGGGAATAAAGTTATGAGACACCTGAAATAGATATTCCATAAAATGACGTCAGAATTCTAAGTGTTCAGTCAAAATCATTCAGCTGAAAATAAAAGGTCACTTTAAGTGATGGCTAGAAAACAAATCTGGAGACTTAATATGCTAGCAGTCATCATTTTCAGTTAAAAATGAAAAAAAGTCAGGGATTATTTGCCCTGATATTTGTCAAGGAGCTGGGAAATTAGCAAGAGGGTAGTATATAGTATTCCTGCCTCTCTCAGATTACATTTTACTGAAAATAATGAAGGTCATGGGTCATGTGTATCCCCCCCGGTAATTATCTTCAGAAGTAACCTACATGCACAATGGCTGCATAATCGGGCACATCTTTGTCTATCTCGTTCACTTGTTTGAGAATACTGCATTTTAGGTAAGGTCTTGAAGTCTCCAATGGTCAATACAATACTAACAGGAAGAAGGAAGTTACTTCATCTGGGAGGCCACTTTACCCATTTTCAGGCCCCACCCTCTATTTTCCACTTTTCCCTTGTTGGTTAACTTCAGACACACAGGATTTTCACAATAAAAACATCAAGCACATCAAAGGCAAACCTGCATTAATAATGCAGTCACATTTCTATAGTGTTATACAATGCTAGTAAAATTGTGAGGCTCGTCTTATTTTGTTCTCATCTTACTAATTATGCCACTAAATTTGTTTCTAAGCTTTTACACAAGGAATACTAATGAACAATTTCTTTAATTGAAGCCATTTTCCAATAGGTAAATGAGCACACATAACTATAATACGATGCTCTTCAAATAGTCTATACATTCAATAAATATATTTTAGTCTTCCAATTTATTTCTAATGCTGGCTGTTTCTGTAATCATTCATTAAATTTCACAGACAACAAAGGCACGATATGACATTTACATCTCTTCAAACAGATCTAGATATTGATTCTCAAAATCTATTTTGAAAACACAGCCAGACTGCTTGCAAGATGTTTTTAAAAGGCTACCCCATAAAAGCACAGTATAAAACAATGTTTTTGTGACCATGAAGACACAGTCAAGGGTAATTGAATTAGCTTTTCAGAGACATAAGAGAAGAATTTATTACTAATATTCCATGTCACACTGCTGTGTTCTCTGTCCAATTTCATCACCAATATTTTCTCCATATGATTACATAACATGAAATGCTCTGAGGTAGAGCTCTGCTTGTCTACAAGACACAGAAAAATGTTTCCCTCTTTCCTAACAGCTTGTCTTACTCAAAGCGATAGCACTCAAGACACAAATTCAACACTAACACAGTTTAGCATTTAGAAAAAGAATATTCTAGAAGAATCATGAATCGGGAAATAAGATATGAATTTTTTAAAAACTAAAAAATGGAAAATAAATAAAGTTTATGGATTTCATTCATTTTTTTTCAATTGCTTAACTACTGATAAATGAAGTCATATGAAGAAACCACAAAAGGGAAAACAAAATAACAAAGGTTTCATATGCAGACTGAGTCATTCTCCATTCCTGTCATTTACCATCCAAAACTAGGAAACAGCTGTTATGTCTTAAAGTTTGTTTTAAAATAGACCTAAAATTTAAGGCTATGTCCTACAACAAATTACATCAATGTGGCTTTTTGATTCTTTGATTTTGGTTCACTTAGTCCAATATTTTGGAACTCCTTAGAGTGTAGGAAAATCTTGTCAGGGGTACATAGGTAATGGCATTTCTCTGTGCATTGTAAACATCTCTTCACTTTTACCCATGGCTGTACATGTGCCAGCTGAGAAAAGGAAAGAGGAAACAGGAGCCAGACAGGAGAACCTAGGTCAGAAGAGAAAAATGCATTTCTCAGCCAGCAACACCTGGAGCAGGTGCAAGACATTCCAGTTATCTCACTACAGAACTGGATCAAAGCAATGTGTTAACAATTTGTTGAATACCACTGCTCATAAAGATTTACTGCTGATTTTCTTTAAGCTTTTTTTTTTTTAAGTCAATATAGATCACCAAGATCTCATTGTATTGTATTAAACTGAAATTAACACCTCTCTCCACTTGGAAAGTTTACTTCCAAAGAATCATTTATTAAAAAAAAAAAATCACGTGGAAGAGCTGCGAGATATTTGACAACATTGTACCACAACAATTCATAAACTGTTTGAAAATCATGGCACTGTGCAAGAATCATATTTCTATACAAGGGTATATATTGCAAGAACTGTATTTACTGCAACAATAATAATAAGACCTAACACTAAATTTCCTTCAGTTTACTCTAGCCATCTCTAGTTCAATCAATCCTTCTCCTGTTTCTTATCTTGTCTCTTTGCCAATTTGAGCAGTGCCAGTTTGCAACAGCATTGTTTCAGAGAAAATGGTGCAGCAATGGCTAAGTCTATGTCTATACACTATGGTATCTGTTTTGAGTGCAACTGGTGAAGACGTGCCTAAGGTGAAATAAGTCACTCATTCAGTGCAGTGCAGTATCAGTAGCCTAGAACTCAGTGCTAGTGCCGCATTTACTTCTCAGATTGTTTTTACTGCTTTCATTGAGGTTGTATCTTCACTAAAAGCTGGGGCCAAGCATTTCTGCCATCTGCACTGTAAATCCTTTAGTGCAGTGCAGCTCAAAAAAGATCTGAGAACAATCCTATTGCAACTTACAGCTTCTTGCCACAGGGTGCTTGGAACTTAACTAAACATTATAGGGCTTTGAGCACAAGAAATGCACCAGCTGCAAATGAACAAACCCTGTTCTTTATGGACAGAGAATAATTCCTGGAAAGGAAGTTTGGCAGACAATTTTAGTGGAAGCAGCAGGTAATTGTGGTTCATACTACTGCTGCTACACTGCCAGCTATGTCATAGCTAGCTGATTTAAAGTTAAATCACAGGTGTCTACACAAGGTGTAAGCGTAAGATAGACCTGCCGTCAGAACTCAAAATATAACATTCAAAACAGAAACAACATAGGTTTCTAATAAGCCAATTACTACATTACCCACATGCAGCAAAGTATCCAAAAGGTTTTCATCACTGTACACAATACTGTTTAACTTCTTAAGATACCTCTCAATTGCATCCTTACCTTATTGTTTCTGGTTGAATAGTTTCATGGTCCCACCTCCATTCACTTATAGAGAGAAAAAATCATTAAGTATTGAATCCAATTAGAGTTTTAGCATTGTCTTGAGCTTTCAAAACTGTACATTGCTTACAATCACTTACATGCAAATATACAGGAATATCTAAAGTTACTGGTGGCATAATTAAAGAAGTATAATTATAGCATATACAGTTAGAATTCTTAATATACTTATTTGACCTAATCCTGCTCTTTTAAGTGTTGGATTTCCTTATTTATGCTTTCAGTGCAATTTGAATTTTAAATCATAAACTTTAATTCCTAAAATTCAATTTAGCTTAAAAAAAATATCGTAAAGGAAATAGTTGTACTGCAGTTCTTACCAAATACATGCTCACTCCACAGCTAATAAGACGCTTTTCAGGCATTAGAAAAGAAAAAAAAATGCTTTCTTGGTTATAAGGCCAAGGAACTGCCTTGCTTTAAGCTTTGTACAGCACATTTAAGATATACTTAAAACCCATCAAAGTGAGTAAAGCTATGGGGGAAAAATAAACAAACAGTGTATTTTTAAGGTATATTTCTGTTACTCTAATTTTATGTAATCATTTTTAGTTTAGTTTTAGTTTCCTTTATACTATAAGAAAAAGCTTTTTCAGTAAAACTGCTAATGTTCAATTCAGTCATATTTTTATGTAGAATTTAAGTTAAACAGCTTTTAAAAAACATTTAGCAGTTTCTCCCAAACCAATAAAGTTTTCCTGTATAATAAATGCTGCAGTGAGCAGCATTTTGCCCTCCCTGGACAATGAAAACACACAGATCATTTCTGCTTTTCTTGAGATGGCAAAACTTCATGCTGGATCTGACTTTCAGTAGTTTCAAAAAAGCACCAAATACGGCAGAATAAATCACTGCCGCCTTGCACTGGCAACTCAGAAACAGTGCTAAAACAATAACAGCCGAGTCATTTGGGTAGCTCATGCAAGGCTGCCCCGGGCATCTCTTTTATAGATACAAACTACTTGTAGGGGATTTGCGCACAAATACTAATTTTTCTAACAAATGCTTGGAGGCATTTATTAGGAGAATAGTCATTGAATCGCTCAAACTAAGGAACCATTATTGGATGCTGTATCTTCAAATACTTTCAGTTCAACATTGTTTAGACTAGCTCACTGAATTGATGAATAAAAATTACTTTTTTTTTTTTAACTTCCCGTCGTAATTATTGCAACCATTCACAGAACACTGATTTGGAATTTGGTCATTAGTTAGCTGAATATCACTGTTTAAGTGTGTAGCTCCATGACGCTTACATGCTTTTTTCAGACTTACATGTAGTATTTCTATTTTGCAGAACACTGCCAAATAACAATGCCTACTAACATATGCAAATCCACTCTCCTACCTCTACATCCAGATATTTGGCAAGTCTATTTGGAGTCCAAAGCATAAGCATTGATCCTTAGGGTGCAAGGAAATCCATGCTGCTTTAGCTCTTTTGGTCTCCCCTCTGAATTCCTAAGAGACTAGAGCAGGCTAACACCTGGAAGCATTTAACCAGCTTGAGATTTGCTTAATTGCTTAAGTTTATTAATTTTATCAGAAGTTTTACTGAGAATTTACTCAAGTTGGTTCAAAGAAACACAAATTTCATTTTGTGTTTGACCACAACCAGCATTTAAAACAAACAAAAAAAAACCCAGCAGTAGATAGATGAAATTTATGCTGCCTTTTGACAGGGTATATTAAAGGAAAGAGGACTAAAGAGAACTCTTAACTCTGTCTGGGCTTTAGAAGACACATGTTGGTAGACCCTGCTGAGGAAATTCAGAAGATTCCCACATGCCCTGGGACAGGAGATGTCCTACACACCTCTCTCATCACACTGTTGAAGACCCAGGATCTGAATTTACTTCATCAGGAACAGCTATGACTCTAAACTGAATTTGGTCCTTGGTGTCTTTTCACAATCAGTTAATAGCAATTAAATCACTTTCACACTCATGATGGATGTTTGAATCATCAGAAAAAAGCATACTGAGAAGCTAGTCCATGAAACAAGTAAAAGGAGACTTTGTAAAACATTTTATCTTTTTGAGTATCTGTACACTTACCATTAAAATATGACATCTGCAAGTTAAGATGCTGACAGCCTCTGTTTAATAAAACTAACATAACAAAGAAGCAATTAATTGAAAACTTCTGCCCATAAATTAAGGTATATAGAGAGGTGTCATTGCCTATGTAGCATGAAACACTTGCATTTTCTTCCAGGGAATTTAAAGTGCAGTAACAAGAATTACATCTTATTTTGCCCATGAATAGCATTGGCATGAAAGGGCAGAGAACAGGTTGAGAGAACAGTTGTCAAACACTATCAATACATATATTAAAAAAAGCTATTTCTAACAACCATTTTAATACTACCGGATAAAAAGTTGATGAAATAAAGCATTAAGAGAAGCCATTATTATGTTTCTCTTACTGAGGCATAAAATGGTCACATGCACAACAACTCTGTAAAAGTACTAGCATTCATCCATTATCCAGCATGAGATTTTACTTTCTTGACATTCTGGACCAACTAATATAACAGGGATTAAATGAGTATGTGATACTGATAGTCTCTTTACTAATTCAACATCTTAATATTAATCTATGAAAAGAATTAGTTGTCATGACTGAATACTAACATGCTAAAAAAAAAAAGCTAAAGTATTTTCAGAACTTCACACACAGATTGCTTGTCACTAGTAGGTTCATTTCCCCCAAATTCTCTTGCCACTTTCACAGCTGTTCTGAATGCACTGTGGAAAAGCAGGTGACATCTGAGGTAGCTCCATTTGGAATTTCTTGGCAAAGTCTGACTTTTTAAAGAGCTTTTTACATTTTGAAATAAAGCTAGTACTATTGGGATAAATGCATGTCATCAGCTTTAACATATTAAAAAGTTATTTCAAATGTTAGATATATTTCTTAACCACTCAGGATGGACACTGTAAAATTAGTATAGGCCCCAGAAGTAGATATCCTTCTTTGAGAAGCCTTTTTTCTGAACAGGTTACATAACATTTATACCTGAACAGTATGCTATATTTTCCAGTAATTGGTTAGCTGTGAGGCACATAATCCCTAAGACAGAGAAAACTGGGATAACTTTTAAAAACTATCAGTCATGCTTCATGCAGTTATTTTTTAAATTCAATTACTATGTGATGATTTCAAACCCAATTAAAGAAAATCTGACAGTTAAAGCAAGCTAAACTGCCATGTTTAAGAAATGCAAAAGCAGTGTGCATAAAGTTACAAGAATTAGAAAATTGTTTGTGTGTAATAACCATTCAGTTTTTACAACCGATTCATTGAAATTTTGAAATAGACTTAATTTCTTCTTTAATGTCTATTAAAAATGGTTCACACATTTGAAACAGCTGTGTAATTTTATTATTTTTTTTTAGTAATAGCTCCTCTAATACTACAAAAACCTAGTATAGTACCAAAGCAGTTGTCATGTTGTGTGATACCCCAGTAACAGAACACAGTTGCATTTTGAGCAGATAAGATAGACTAGCAAAAAAAAAAAAAAAAAAAAAAAAATTTACAGGAAACTTTACTTCATTGAGGAAGAGTTCAAATACATAAGATGGTATTAGGAGTGATATTAAGGTTTTATTGCCATGTGAAATTATGCTTTCCACAACTGTTGAAGCCATTAGCTACTGTGAACTTTTGAAATATTTATCCTCAACTATTTTAGTTTCTATATACTATACACGTATGGGAATAGTTTATTTTTAGGTGGAGTAGACTGATATTATTGGTTTTATCCTTTTCATCTTTGAAATATGAACTTTTTATCAACACAGAATCATAGAATAATTTAGGTTGGAAGGGACTCTGCAGGTCATCTGTCCAATCCCTTGCTCAAGTTACTCAAAGACTTATCCCTCCAACAGTGGAAATTCCAGAACTTCTCTGGGCAACCTGTTCCAGAATTTAACCAACTACATGGTCAAACTTTTTTTCCTAGTATCCAATTGGAATTTCCTTTTTTTCCAACTTGTGTCTCTTGTCCCAGAAGCAAACTTAGTAAGAGGAAAAAAAGTGTATTTCCATCAAAAAATTATGACTCATGGAAAGCAAAATATTTCACAGAAACCTGAATTTTGATGAGGTTTTTTTAATTGAATTAACTTAATAGAGCTTTCCAGTAAAGCCTTAACTTTATTTCAATCATTTTTGGAATAGGATGTTTCAGTTTTCTGTTTTGGCATGATTTCTCAATAAATACATTAAGAATGTATTTATTGTTTCAATGGAGCAGAAACAAATTTGGAAGGGTATTGTTTCCTGGAGAAGTCTGGGTTTGTGTTTATTTTTCCAATTTGAATGGACGAACATATGCAGCTCATCCAGCTCTGAGTATGTGGGGCTGTTATTTCTCAAATTAACAATTAAGTGATATGAACATGTCCAGAGTACTTTTCACTTCATATGCTATTTGTTTCTTGTTATGAACTTTCACTCCCTGTGAACAGAAAAAAGTAGAATTGTACGTTTCTCTCTGGGCTCTCAGGAGCTTGCATGAAGCTTGACAATGTAAGGAATGCCTAGCTCGTAGTCAAAAACGAGTTTGTACAAACCTACAGCTTCTGTTGGTCTCAGTAAAGCATTGTCAGAAAACCATTGTTTTAAAAACTACAGGCCAATTTCAATTTCTATGTGAGATGATATTTTACTTTTCCACTTCCGCACCCCTGTATTCACTATACCAGAGAACAACATCGGGAGCGTAAAGTGAACAAGGTTGTGGCTAAGACTTACTGAGAGGAAGCTAAGAGGGGTGCGATCCCCAGCCCGTGGCATGCATGCTCAGTCTGGTAACACAGCCCTTGTGCAGCCACACAACTCTCCTGCCGCTCATTTGCGGGGCACGCTTGGGTCTGAGATTGTAGCAGAGACAGAATGTGAACAGCTGAAGGTCTAGAAACATCTTTCATTAAGCTGCGTACGCATGTAAGCTGTGATGAATAGTGTGAGTTTTGTGTTCATTTGTTCACAGCCCATTATTTGGGTACTTCATGTTTGGTTGAGAGCATGGAAAGGGGGGAAATTTGTCTTTTGCATTTCCTGGTTGTTGTACACTGAGCATCCCTACCTCTCCGGAAGGTACAACTTGTGCTGAGGAGCTGTAGCACAATCTGCAGCACAGGGCTTCAGAGGCTGGAAGACCCTGTGGAGTGGGGGAGCTATTACCGCAGTAAGAAATGTAGCCATGATTAAGAATATATATATAATTTAGTATATTGTTTACATATTTGTTTACTTACTGCAGTACTAAGGAACACTGGAGCCACTGTATTTTGGTACAAAGATAGTATAATTTTATATATTATATATATTTATATATTATA
>NW_010514825.1:0-1586 GCF_000687285.1 Phaethon lepturus
CACCCCGGGGGGCTGGAGAGCACCCCCCACAGCAACGTCGCGGCTCTCTGACGGCCACCGCGAGCCACCTGCGCGGGCAAGCGCCCGGAGGCAGTCTGGGTGTTCCCAGCATCCCGGGGATGTCCCACGTGCCTAAAACCAGGAAGGCGAGTCCCCCATCACCCCGATCCCACGCTTGTGGTGGGGGACAGCAGTGCTGGGAAGCCTGCTCAGAACAAGACCGCTTTCCCCAGCGGTCCCACAGGTCTCTAAGCGAAGCTGCCAGCAAAGGGGACCTCGCGTCTCCTCTTGAGCGCCCAGCTCTGCCACCCTGGCCTCTCCCACCCCGGCTGCAAAGGTCTCGGGGGGCGGGGGGGAATTCATCAGGGCTGTTTGCTCGGGGACCAAGCCTGGATCTGGTGAAGCATGGGCAGCATTTTGCGGGGCAAGAGAGAAAGAAAAAGGGCTCAGCAAGACCACAGTGGAGGCAGAGGCCAGCTGAGATGTGCAGGAGGAGCAGGCAGGTCCCGCTGCGTCCTGCGGCGCAGCCCTGGTGCTACCATCCCCGCTGCAGGGCATCGCTGGACAAGACCACATGCAAGAAGCTTGGAGGAAAAAAAGACAACAAACCCCAAAACCACCAAAATCAAGCTTTAGCAAGCCAAGGGACTTTCCTTAGAACACAGCCCTGGCCAGTGGCAGAACTGAATGAGATCCTGGGCACCCCGAGAGGCCCCCGGTGCCCTGTCGGTCCCCCCTCCGACCAGGAACGGGGGGACAGGAGAGGAGGCACAGAAACCTCCTTGCAGTGGGATCCTCAAGCGTTTCTCCCAGTGAGGCCACGTCAGCAGGAGAGAAGTTTCTGGCTCTGTTTGGGACACACGCATTCATCACGGCGCTACTTCCACCGAGGCACCCCCACCCTGGGCACCCCCTTCCCGGGATTGCTCCTCTGCTTTGGTTCCCCGGGACCCGCAGCCGGAGCTGAACACCTAATTGCCCGTTTGGTCCAAATTGCTGAGCTTCTTCCTGAGGAATCCAAGCTCCCGTGTGTGTCCCCAGAAGCTCTCCAGGTTTCTGCCACCAGGTTCAAAGCCACCCCCCCAGGAGCCCGTACTCACCGTCCTCACAGAGGTTCAGTTTGGAGAGGTTCCTTCCCTCGAAGGGCTCCTCGAAGATGGAGCCACTCTCCCTCTCGTTGAAGGTGTGAAGGTACATGGCTTTGTTCTCCATCCTCCCGCTGCTGGTGGAGCAGAATGGGTACATGAGATGGTGCTTGGGGGTACATGCTGACATGGCAGGGGCCCGATCCTGGCTCAGCCTGTACCCTGCATGACTCTGGCACCACGGCAAGTGCAACACGGTGTGGGCTGGTGCAGGAGTCATAGACCTGCTGCCAAGGGAGACCTCTGCTCTCGCTCAGCAAAGCTGACCACCACAGAATCACTAAGGTTGGAAAGGACCTTCAAGATCATCAAGTCCAACCATTAATCCAGCACCACCATGGTCCCTAAACCATGTCCTGAAGCGCCACATCCACACGTTTCTTGAACACTTCCAGAGATGGCGACTCCACCACCTCCCTGGGCAGCCTGTTCCAATGCCTG
>NW_010514825.1:1961-2393 GCF_000687285.1 Phaethon lepturus
ATGGTTTCTTGACTTCTCAGCATATGGTTTCTTGACTTGCCCATGGCCCGGGCTGGGCTTGGCAGTGCCCCAGATGAGAGCCAGACCCTCTCAGCAAATGCAGGGAGAAGCCGGTGGGCGAGGACCACGGGTCCACCACCTGCCTGGCTCCTCGCAGCTCAGTGGAATGCTCACCCCCAACACGGACCCCTTGCTCGTTGGCTGAGGAAGGGCTCCTGCCACCCACCTACCCACCACCCTACCCCTCACCCACGCTCGACCACATGCCCTGCAGATGCCCAGCCTTGGTGTCCGCTCCGGGCAGGCCCTGGATGTCTGTCCCTCCCGAGGGCTGGGGAGATGGGGGCTCAGTGTGTGCATGCGAGCTTCCCAGGACCTCTTTCACCCCTAGGGTCCGGGGGGACCCCGCCCCCCCACCACCTCTCGATAACC
>NW_010514825.1:2479-2745 GCF_000687285.1 Phaethon lepturus
CGTCCCCGGCGCCCAAGCCTGCCCTCCCCACGGGCCGGATCCTGCTGTCACTGTCTCTCTGGTCAGGAGGCCTGACTTGGGCCGGTCCCCGGGATGGGTCCGTGCCCGCAGTGGGCACTGTCGGCCCTGGGGAGGTCATGCCTCCGCTGGCCACCGAGGCTTCATCACAGCACCTGGCCGGGGGCAATCAGCCCCAGCCCTCAGCAGGGCTCTGGTGTGGAAGGAGTTAAAAATCACCCACCTAAGTGGGACCTGCTGAGCACTCC
>NW_010514826.1:0-4500 GCF_000687285.1 Phaethon lepturus
TGCCTGCCGGGGGAAATGGCATGACCCCCGGGTCATGTCCCAGCATCACCGAGCCAGCCCTTCGCTGCACTTGCTCTATTTAAAAAGACTCCCACACCAGCCTCAGGTACTCAACAGTCCCTGAACGCACCCAAACTGGCGTGGTTGCCCCCAGAAAAACCCAAACCAGCGCCAGGTTTCCAAAAACCCAAAGGTCTGCTTGAGGCCCCCCAAAGACTGATCATCAGGTCCCTGAATCCCTGCCTAACTCCAAAGTTGCCCCAAGGCCCCAAAACACCACCCAACCCTGCTTCCCACACCCCAAAGCCTCCCTCAACAGCTCCTAAACACCCCCAACCCTGCTTCCCACACCCCAAAATCTTCCTCAACAGCTCCTGGCTCCCCCTCACTGCTCCACACCCTGCATAAATGCCTCCAAATGCCCCCATCCCTACATCAGCAGCCCTAAACCCTGCTCCAGGGTGCCCCCATTTACCCCTACCTCCTACCTGAGTATCTATCTGCAGTGTTCTCCAAACCTGTCCCGGTACACTCACAAAACCTCCTTCAGGCAGCCCAAATACTTCCAAACTCTCCTCAGAGAATGTCATGTAGGTGTCATGAATACCTGCAAACCCTATCCAAGTATTCCCGAAGTCCCCTAAACCTGCCTTACAGCCCCAGAAAATCCCAAACCCCATTTCTGAGCCGCTGAAAGCCTCCAAAGACCCACAGACCCTAATCTCCCACAAAGGTCCCACAAACCTTTCTTCTAGACCACAAAACATCCACAGGTCCTTCCCAGCAGCCACCAAACAATCCCAAACTCGTCCCAGGGCCCCCAAAGTCACCTAACCCTGCCACCAGGTCCCCAAGGACTTCCCCCAAACACGCTGAAACCTTGTTCTTGGGCCAGCAAAACATCTCAAGTCAAATCCACATGCCCCCAAAGACCCACATAAAATATCCCAAGCAGCCCCAAACACTTCTGAGCTTCTGAGCTTCTTGGAATCTCTCCCAGCCTATGCCAAAGGGTCCAAACACTATCCTGCAGCTCCCAACAAACCCCAAATACCCCCAACTGTGCCATAGTCCTTGCTGGCTCCAAGAGACCCTGTATCCTACACAATTGTCCTCAAAGAACCCCAAATTTGCCCCAGGCCCCCACGCAAACCTTGCCCTACTTCAAGACACTCTGAAACCTCCCCAAAACCCTACCACACGACCTCAAGTGTTTCCACAAAATCTCCTAGCAATGCTGAAAGCCCCACACCCTCCCCCATGACCCTAAAGACTCCAAACCTGCCTTATGCTCCAAAACACCCAAGTGTGCCCCAGGAACCCAAAAATACCTTCAGTTGACCCCTCCCAAACCCATGACCAGGGCTACTGAATACCCTCAAACCCTGACCTATCAGAAAAGTGAGAAAATTTGTGGGTTGAGATAAAGACAGTTTAACAGATAAAGCAAAAACTGAGCATACAAGCAAAGCAAAACCAGGAATTTATTCACCACTTCCCATCAGCAGGCAGGTCTTCAGCCATCTCCAGAAAAACAGGGCTCCATCACACATTAGTGATTACTTAGGAAGACAAATGCCATCAATCTGAATGTCCCCCCCTTTCTTCTTCTTCCCTCAGGTTTATACGCTGAGCATGAAATCCTATGGTATGAAATATCCCTTTGTTAAGTTGGGGTCAGCTGTCCCAGCTGTGTCCCCTCCCACTTTCTTGTGCACTCCCAGCCACCCCACGCTGGTGGGCTGGGGTGAGAAGCAGAAAAGGCCTTGACTCTGTGTAAGCACTGCTCAGCAGTAATGAAAACATCTTTATATTATCAACACTGTTTTCAGCACAAATCCAAAACATAGCCCCAAACTAGCTACTATGAAGAAAATTAACTCTATTCCAGCCAGAACCAGGACAGTATACATGCTTATACATGCATTTAAAAAAGTTAATATTAATTAAATCCTGATTAGCACATTTATAATTCATGGATAACTGAAACCTTTGCTATGGTTACACAACTCCCTAGCAGTATTGCAGATCCCTGCATGGCGAGATGCCATGGAGTGTGTGAGGAATGAGGACTCTTGCAGGATGCCACAGGTTGCAAAGGTGCCCAGACCCTGACCCATCTAAAGATGCCCTACAAAGTTTCATACCTGATGGTGGGGCAGGTGCAACCAGGCATCTTCCATAGGATATATAGCTTGTCAGCTGCTGGAACAGCTTGTCATCATTTGCAAGCTGCAAAGAGAGAAGTTTAGGTCCTATGGTGCTTGAGTTACTAGAGGGGACTTGGGGTACAGACTCACAGCAAGTCAACCACACGGTTGTTTTCTGCAACTGAGTCCCATGCAGGAAAGTGGAGTCAAAGATGTGCTGCTGACAGGGCATCTTCAGTCCAGCCTCCTTCTCACAGCAGGGCCTTCCACAGCAATAGGTGTGGACACCATGCCTGTGCCAATACCAAAGCAATTGTTCCTTGGCTGTGATTGAAGCAGCCTGACTACAGGAAGAAGAAAGAAAAGAGAAAGGAATAAAAAAGATCTTGAAAGAGGGGTACAGTGGGGAATATTAGTAGTGGTTGTGATGGTGGTGGTGGTAGTCGTAGTAGTAGTAGTAGTAGTAGTAGTAGTAGTAGTAGTAGTAGTAGTAGTAGTAGTAGTAGTAAGGTCAAAGTGCAGTTTTGGTGATTGGAAGTGGTTCTGCCTAGATTTATCCTTTATTCCTTTATCCTAGGAAGCATGCCAAAGAGACCAAGGAGGCTTTTAGTTCAAAAGAGCAGCTTTTGAGCAGGGAGCAGGGAAAGGTTGCGTTTTTGGGGGGGGAGCAGAAACTAGAGGGGGTCATTTTTTAAAACTAAAATATAAGGCAGAATGGACAGGATGAAGCAGAGCCGACTTTCTTCCTCCAGGCATTCTGTGTTATTCCCTTTTTCTCCAGGGGGATGCACTTTATTAAATCACTCTCTTCTGTTAAAGGAACAATGATGTAGCAAACTAAATGCCAGTACTATCCATCATATATTAATAAGCCCAGAGTTCCTGAAGTAGGATCACATGAGGGAAACGTATCCAGGCAGAAAGTACTATAAAGAAACATCTGTTTCAGCTAGTTAATAATTTGCCTACCACCCTTCTGGGCTCCTTTTCTACAAAATCTCCCCAAGAAATCTCGTTTTGTTCCCATTTTGTAGCACATGTGGTTCCAGGATATATTTTCTTGAATCCTATACCATCATCTGACTTGAGCCAAAATTATTCAGGGAGCTGGCTGCAAAGCAGACACACACATGAATACATTGCAGCTGTGAGTAGGGCTGCTTGTTTTAAACATGTGATAAAAATTCCCTGGGGAGTGTTAAAGCATTAGTTGCTTTTGGTGTTTATTTTTTTTAAGATTTCAGAGTATCAAGCAGAACTTGGACATGCTAGCTGATGCTTTATGCTCCTCTGAAGAGCTCCAGAAAGCTAAATTACAGTTTGCTTTCACTGGTAGGCTGTGAAATCCTTGTGACAAACTTGATCCAAGGAGAGGTGTAGATGATGAGAAATGGACAACAGGTCTTGAGGCTCTGGGGTTGGAAGAAAATAAATCTCTATGTCAGAAAGGCATGAGGCACAAGAAGGTTTTCTGTAGCCCCGAAGTATAATTGCTTTCAACTTTCAGACTGCATCTGTCCTGCTGAGTTTCTTTGCTCAGGGCTAAAGGTGTTTGAACACAGTGGTCCCAAAAAGGGCCAATAACAGCTGACAGAATGGCTAACACAGCCACCAAAAAAGGGCTTCCCCCAGCCACTGTCATAAGCTGTTTTTTTCATAATGTGTTGCTTCCACTGCCAGCTCCAGTGATTGCAGTATTTTTATATGTATACAGTTTATGCAGAGGTTTGGATGTTTTTCTACAGCATTTTCTGTCTGTTGAAGAAACAAAAAGCATCATCTTCTCTCTTAAAGTTTCTCTGGATTTTTTTTAACATTTTGATGACAAGTCTGCTTTTACTTACTTAAAAAGACAACACCATAGTTAGGTTTTTCTGGTTTGGTGGGGGTACAGTGTAGACAACCTCCACCCTAACTCCAGCCAGGGTGATCCAACCCTGTAGAGGCAGGCCTTCCTGTGCTGGTGTGCAAACACCTGTGGAGGCAATGCGGGCTTCACTGATATGTCCACTGCCCCCTTTGAGAAGCGTAGCGTGGCAGTAGTGAATACTGACAGCTCATCCCATGGCAGCACAAAGGATCTCACCTGAGCCTCTCTACAGGTCTTTAATTTGATGGCTGTACTCACAGCAGCATCCTTGGAGCTGTTTTTCTCCAGTACGGTCCCTGCCCCTTTTGCCTTCCTGGCACTCACAGCCAAGTCTGGCCAGGACAGGCAGGAACTGCTTGGTCTTCAGACTTCAACATACCTCACACCCAGGCTCACGTGAACTTGACCTTCCTCCGCCAGCCCCATGCGGTCCCCAGGGGAGGCTGCAGAAAGAGGGCAGAGAGAGTTGGCTGTTCTGGG
>NW_010514827.1:0-1149 GCF_000687285.1 Phaethon lepturus
CGGGGCGGCTTTGGCCAGCCCTGACCTCTGGTTTGGCTTCCCCCGGCAGCGCCGTCTGTGCGTGCCCCTTTTCTGTCCCCGAGTTTGTCCACGGTCTGTTTGTTACTATTTCTTGACTGGTTTGGCGTTTGGTTTGGGTTTTGGTTTTGGTTTTTTTTCATTATTTTTTTCCTCCTGGATGTGACTTCTGTGTGTACAGATGCAGAAAACACGAAAGGAGTTTTTAACTACTGCCTCCTCCTTCCCTTTCCCTTTCAGGCTTTTTTTCATTATTTAAAGGACGAGCGCTGAAACAAATCACATTGACCGTTTAGAAAGCGATCAAACCGTTATAAAAATCCATCGCCTACGAATCGATTGGTGAATATTTGCTGGGAATTTGTTGAAAAGAAATAAATAAGGAGGGTAAGTGTATTAAATGCAAAGGGGGAACACGGTGGTGTTTTTCTTCATTGATTAATGACCTCTAAAATAAAACAAGCGGGAAGAGGAGCCAGGATCGATAAATTAACTACCCAAATTCATCATTTTCCCTGCGATTTTTTTTCCTTTTGGTTTCTTTTTTGTTGTTGTTGATTGGGGTATTTTTTTGTTTTGTAAATAAGCCCGAGGAAAGATGCCCGTCTCCTTGGAAACTCGAAGGTTTTATTTTAAGCCAGGCGTAGAAAAGGGAGCTGAACCCCTTTTAGGAAGGGATTGAATCGGGGACACCCTATCTGATTTCGTTTGACACACAATTAAAAAGTTTGCCTTTCATATTAATTAATTCTCCCGATCTGGGGAAGACAAATGGTCGGTTACCTCTGACAGGAGTCCGATAAAGGATTCAGCAGCTTTCCTTCTTGCCCTAGGCGTCTCCTCATTCCAGTTTTAAGGTCATGAGCGGCAGAGTTAATAATTCATTAATATAGACATTTATTCAGATGGGATTCACGGGGATCCGCGCTCTCCTGCGCCGCACCGTTCGGATGCAGCTTCCCTCGAAGCGAAGGGGAGGGGGAGGAGAGGGATGGAGGAGGAAGGCTCCGCACAATGCAGCGACCTACTTCTTTCTATGCACGTGGTTCAAGCGCGGTGCCCGCAGCCGGACGCCGCCCGGACCCCGCCCGGGCAGGTTAGCCTGTAACCCCCCGGCCGGGGCCCGCCCTG
>NW_010514828.1:0-367 GCF_000687285.1 Phaethon lepturus
CAGGCTTCCAGGGGCGGAGATAGGCGTGATGGGCAGGGAGGGGAAAAACAGCACTCGAGGTCTCAGTGGCGGCGGAGATGCTTTGCTGCTAGCAAAAGCGTAGCCGAGTTAAATGGTGTGTAGTGCAGTTCTGAGGTTCTTCACTTGGCTTCAGTGCAACGGCCTGTAAAAGGGAAAGAAAAAGGAGTAATGCATTGGGACTGGTTGGCGGCGCGGCCCTCCTGCATCCCGGGGGCTCAGGCGGGCCGGAGGGCACGGCGAAACGGCGGCTCTGGCACTAGGTCTGTGCCGTGGGCTGCTGGCATCTCCAAGGGCATCACACATCAGGTCTGAAAGCAGCAGTGAGGGCTGGGTGCCTGCGCCCTGC
>NW_010514829.1:0-217 GCF_000687285.1 Phaethon lepturus
GGGCACCGCTGCTCATCCCCTGCCAAACCGCCCCTGGCCCCTCGCTTGGAGGGGGCGAGGGAAGGGGATGTCGGCTGCATCTGCCCCACGCCGTGCCGCCCCACAGCTCCTCCTCTCAGACATGTCTTTGCTGGAACGAGCTGCCTGGGCACGGCAAGGAGCACTCTGGGAGAGAGGCTGCAGGCAGCCAAGGGGGGAGGCCTTCTGCATGGGGCAC
>NW_010514829.1:363-661 GCF_000687285.1 Phaethon lepturus
TGGGGTTTGCTCCCAGCCATGGCAGTGCCGTGGCGTTTGCAAAGCCCAGGTGCTGCCTGCAGACCTGAGATGCTCCTGTCCCACCTCTGGAGGCAGGTCTGGGAGCTGCCAGGCACAGGATGGAGGGGCAGGGCAGGAGCTCCATCTCCAGAGATGATGCGTTGGTCTTTCCCTTCTCTGTCATTGCTCCAGCCAGGAGCAAAGAGGTCTTAGCCTAAATCTTCTGTCTAATCCCAGCTGACAGAGCTGCAGGTCGGGGTCTGGCCAGCGGCTAGAGACCGCCAGGGCGGGCGGCAGG
>NW_010514829.1:814-1758 GCF_000687285.1 Phaethon lepturus
AGGGGTAATCCTGGCACCGGCGGGGCCTGACCCTGCACAGTCATGCCCCCCAACCCGGGTTCATCTCCAGGTGAGGGGAGGGATTGCGGAGCTGCGAGTTGGGTTTCAGGCACCTGCTACTAATAAAACACTCTGTCAGGGCACCTTCGCCCTCTCAGCCCTTGGAGAGAGCAATGGGGTCCCTGTGGTGCTGCCTGTGGGGGGGCACAGAGGGCTGGGGGAGCCAAGAGCCATAGCGCGAGCCCTGCTCCGCGCCGCGCCCGGCAGAGCAGACCTCCCCTTGGCGCTGCAGGCCCATCCACCTCTGCCCTGCCAGGCTGGGCCGCTGCAGCCCGAGCCGCCGCGCGTTTTCAAGGGCAGGGATCCCAGCCTGTGCCGGGAGCGTGATGCTCCGAGCCCCGCCGCTCTCCTGTGGGCGATGAGGAGCAGAGACCTCCCCCGGCTCTGGCGACCGCTGCTCTTTCCAGCCCCCTTCCCACTCGTTACGCTGCTCTCTCCATTCGGGCTTGCCTTGCTCCAAAGGGTTCACCCACCCCTTGCCATGTCCAGACAGCAAAACCATGCCCTTTGGCTAAATACAGGGTTTTTTTAAAGCCTCACCATTTTCATCCCTAATTTTCTAGGCGTTTTCTTCCATGCAGCACTATCTGTCATCAGCAGCACTGGAAAACAAGGTACACAGGGTGCCTCCCGCAGTCCCCTGTGCTCATGTCAAACCTCGTCTGCCTGCAGTCACACTCTGGACCACAATCACCTTGCAACCTAAAAACTGGTTTACCTTTAACCTTACCCGTAATAACATGCTCCAATATATTGTCTCCTATATAGTGCCAGGCTAGAAAATCCTCCTCCGTAACTTAAACCCCTGCCACCCCTATGGCCCTGCTCTTTGCCAGCCTTAAAGACATCAGAGGGCTCAGCAAGGCGGACAGTGCTGGCTGCTG
>NW_010514829.1:1937-2211 GCF_000687285.1 Phaethon lepturus
TCGCTGGCAGCTTGCCATTGTCTCAAAACACGAGCCTGTCACCGGCAGATACAACAGTGACATTTGGGGAGATGTTTCTTTGCTCCCCAACAATCCCATCTCCTCCAAGAGCCCCAAAACAGGGCAAGCAAGTTCCATCCTCCCCTCCAAATTCCCTGCCTCCAGGAGCTGAGGCTGGGAGAGAACCCCTCCGAACACCTGGAAACTCAAAAGGCAGCTCCTAAAGCGGACGCCAGAGCCAAGGCGAGGACTGGGCTGCTCCTCGCCCTGCCCG
>NW_010514830.1:0-5106 GCF_000687285.1 Phaethon lepturus
CTTCTCCCGGCGTTGCCTCTCCCGGCATTGCCTCACCTGCGGGCGTGGGGCCAAGGCTGGGCTGCAAAACCAACCCGGGAGCCGCTGGCCTGGAAACCTGGAAATGGGGCCGGTTTCACAACTTGACCTGAAGTCTTGGAGGTTTAACGAACCGGAGCTTTTGGAACGTAGGATCTGCGGAGGGCAGTCTGCAAGGGCTCCCTCTGCAACACACGTCCGATACTTTTCTTTATGGGCAGGTGTCGGAAAAGCTGGGTATTACTCCGGAGCAGGGCTGGGGGACGTTTCTGGCCTAATTCTGGATTCCCCCCGCTACCCCCAAATTATTCTGGCCCAGGCCATGGTAACAGGGTAGAGTTGCTATATAGGTTTAGTTCTCCTGTTCCATCCAGTGGAGCTGGTTGACTAAAGGGATGTTTTAGCTCAATTTTGAACTGAAAAACCACAACGGGGAAAAAAACCCACCCCCCAAACCAAACAAAAACCCCAATCTTTGTAATTTTTAAAATTTTTAATAAGAAAATCTGAACTAACTCCTTCTGGTCAGCTCCTTTGAGTCAAAGCATTATCAGATTGCCAAGCCATCTCTTCAGCACTGTCCCATTGAAAACAAGCCGTTCCAGTGAAACTTTGCACCACGGAAGAAAAATGTCCCTTTCTCTGCCTCCAGCGATTTGCCAGACTCTGCCCACCGCTGCCGTGAGCAGTGCGGTCGTCTCGAGCTGCCTTCCTTGGGGGACAGCGTTGGAGTTGCCAGCAAAGCCTGCCCAAGCCAAAGCAAACCCCGGGGGTGTGTTGCAGCCCGCTGGCATGGTTTGGGCACCTCGTGGGGACAATCAGCCTTATTGTACCAATGCAAATCCACCTGCTAGACAGGAGAGCCACCAGCCTCCCAGGCCCGTGCTTGACCCTGTGGGTTTGGTACTGATTAACCTGCCAGATGATTAATTTAACAGGAGATAAAGACTGGTTGCTCGGCATTGCTTTTGGTTGACTCAGTCTCTGCATCCCTGGGTTTGCTGGGGCAAGGGCAGCTTGCAGAAGATGTGTTGTTGAGTTGGTGTGGTTGGGCTGGTGTAGCTGGGTTGGTGGTGTTGATTTGGTGTAGTTGGACTGCTGTTGTTGGGTGGTGGTGTTGGACGGTGTAGTTGGGTCGGTGTGGTTGAGCTGGTGTAGTTGGGTTGGTGGTGTTGATTTGGTGTAGTTGGGATCATATTGTTGCATTTCCCCGTGTTGGACTGGATGGACGGGGCTTGCCCGGCCCCCGCCGCGCTCTCCCAGCCTCCAGGCAGAGGAGGGAGCACAGCAGCCCTTACGTGCGAGTCGCGCTGGAGGTGAGCTGGATTTAATGAGGAAGTTGATAGCGAAACTGGAGAGATTAATCTTTCATCAGCAGCGGCTGAAAACTGACGCTTCCTCATTAATCCAGCGCTCTCGTGCTGCAGCCACTTCCCGCGGCTGGCTTTTTCCATCCTGCTGTTGGCCACGTTCATACTTTACGGGCATCTTTGAAAGTCTTTGACAGGAGGTGTATCCGGGCGTGTCCAGCGCTGCCTTAACCTGGGATGTTTTTCCTTGCTCTTACCCCATTTGCTTTTTAAAGAAAAAGATTGAATTCAAGAGGTGCCCGGGCAGCAGGTCAGGTGAGCACATGGCACAAGGCATCCACTTCCTTTGCAAAGGTGCTTAGAGGGGGATACCCCAGAAGGGGATACCCCAGAAGGGCACCGGGAGCTGTGAAAAAGGCTCTCGGTGACGCAGGACTCTCTGTTACTGCTGCACAAAGCAGGTCAGTGGGACGGGGCTGCCGAACGCCGTTACCTCGGCGGTTGCCTTCTCGTGGTTGCAAGAGGCTGTAAAACCTGAAACACGGCCACGGAGCTTGGCCCTGTAAGAGTTGTCCTTGAAAATAAACCTCTGGCAGGTTCCAGGGATGCTGCCTGCTCCCGAAAACCTCATACTAGAAACCAGCTCATCCACCTGCAGCTTTCCCAGAGGTCAACCGCAGGGTTTGGAGGCTGCACGTGGAGCAAGGGTTTCCCTTCAGCCCAGCTCCGTCAGCGCCCTGTGGACACCTTCACCCCCTTCCACACACACCGACCGCGGGGAGAACATGATGGCCAAGGCACCCATCACCCTTCAAGGCGATGCTGGGCCGTGGGGCTGAACCCCCAAATCCAGCAGCCTCCTAAATGACAACAAATCTCATGATTTTCCAGGACAAGTTTCAGTGATTTGGGGACTGGTGCTTTCTGTTTCGGTTGGCACTGGAAGGAGAGGAGCTGGAGGTATTGCTGTGCTTAAAGTTAAGGGTGCACTAAGGTGCTTTGCTAGGTCAGGTCAAATAATGCAGTAACTCTGCATTAAAAGGGATTTTTTTGTTCTCTTTTTTTTTATTTGAAGGGGAAATACAGTAATGCTGGCACATTTTAAATGCATTCTTGTGCAAGTGGTGTAGTTAATGAGCCTGAAAGGAAGCAATCGTTAATTGAAGGCCATTTTTTCCTGCTTTCAAGTTGAAAACATGAAGTGGTATCCCTTGAGCAGCTCCTGGAGAGGCGGGATGAGGGTCCCTGTGGGGTGTAGGGGCTCTCTCACCCGCCCCGGCTCCCGTGGGAACCATCAGCTCAACACAGCCTCTGGTGGGGCTGGGACATGGGGCTGGGATGTGGGTAGAGAGGAATAAATCAGGAAGGAGGTAATTTTTTCTCAAATAATGATGTGCTTATGGTTAAAAAAGAAATTCAAAGCCACCTCTAGTGATTCGGGGGCATCAAAGTGATCACTCATGAACATCCGTGAGCACCCCTGATGAGGGAGCTGCGGCTTTGATGTCCTTGCTCACACAGCAGCTCAACATCTGGTTTTCTTGTCTGCCACATCCATTTTTTTACACCAATTTTAGCAATGAGAAAGGTATGCTTGAGTTGATACTCAGCAATATTTAATTAATATTGATTGCAGTGCATAATTAGGAAGCACATAGCCATAATAAACACACAACACATGCTCATCCCTTAACAGTGGGAGAGAGCTGAACCCTTCTCCTGCCTGCAAGTGCATCTGGCCGGCTGATGTGTCTCAAGTGCAGGAGAGGAAGAGCTGTTCACGGGGAAGAAGTGAAGTATCAGTAAAATAAATCATTGACGTTAGCTTGTAAACACAAGGAAAACTGTTTGCTGAAGACCAGAGATGGTCACGGGATTTCCTAGGAAGAGGCTGGCTCTGATATGGGAGTTAAAAATGCCCAATGCTGTAAATTTTGAAATCAGTAGATGTGGGAATGCATTTTAGCTAGAGAAAAATATTTGGAAAGTGAAGCAGTAGTGTTTTAAACAAACTCCAAATACTTAGTTCCTGTTGGTCTCTGGCCAATACCTGTAGCTGGAAGCTTGCCAGCACCTGCGTGGGGATTTCTCATTGCTCCCTGGGCCGGTGCGTGGGCCGGGGGAGGCTGTGGGCTTGTGATGGCTTTGGTGGGGCATTAAAAAAAAAAAAAAAAGAAATAGCCTGAAGTTTCCCTATTTTAGAGGACTGGGGGTGTATTTTGCTGTTGCATTGCCTGGGCTGTCTGTCCCGAGAGCCCTGCTGTTCCCACTCACACCAGGCGGAGTGGGGGGCAGAGTTGGGAATTTCGTTTTGATTCTGATTTTGGGTCCTTTGAGGTTATATTTAGCCCGTCTGTTTGTTTATGTGGGGTCAATGCTGGCTCCTGGCTCAGCGGCCGGGAGGGCATCGCTGCCCACTTTGCCTTGATGTGAGATGTTGGTTTTGATTCCCCAACCGACCCTGATAATTCCTGAGCGTGCAGCACCTTCAATAAAAATCCGAGAGACAACTCCTTTCCCTGTTTTTTCCCCAAAATATTTAACATGGGACCTTCTGCTCACATAACATAGTGGATTAGTGACCCAGAAGTGACAGGCCATCCCAAAAAACTTCTTCCACTCTTGTCCGAAAACGAATCTCCAACTTCATGCCCTTCTGGGAAAATAGGGGTTTGGGACGTGGCAGAGAGCCGGGAGACCCTGGGGCTGGTGCGGGTGATTAAGAGGCTGAAAATCTTCCCGGTCTGGATCAGGGATGCCACAGCTCGGGCTGGCGATGGCATATCCTGTGTTCCTGCTCCCTCACAGGCTTTAAAACTTGTTGTGCGAAACCCCCGGAGCTGCTCTTCCTCTAAGGCAAATGGCTGGGGCGTTCCCACGCCCTGTAGGTATTAAGTGGGTGGGTAAATATCCAAATTGTTGGACAAGCTGGTGAGAACAGCTTATACAGGGGCATCAAAGCTCAACTCATCTCCACCCAGCCCAGCCCAGCCCAACTGCTGGGATGCAAACGCTCTCTAACGCTCCTCTAGTGATGGCTTGCAGGAGCCAGGGAAGTCTAAAGAATATAGTTTAATAAAAATTTCCTTTTTCTCACTGCAAGCCTTATTCCGCGCGATCCTTGTGCAGGAAACCCTCACCCATATTTTGCTGGGTGGTAAGGCTGGGTTTTGTTGAGCTGAGGTTTCCCCAGTTCTGCTCTGGCACGGCACTGGGAGCCCCTGGGGCGAGGGTGCACACAGCAGTGCTGCCGATGCTGGATTTGGGAAGGCAGGACCCACCACAGACTCATGTATGCTGTGCCTCAGTTTCCCCACCTGTAAAATGACCTTTGGGGAGGGGGAAGATGGCAGAACATGTTTCCTCATGATGCTGATGTCGGCGTTTTCCCCATCCCATGTTAGATTGAAAAGGCAGCCTTAAATGATTTTGCAAACTTACTGTGCAGAAAGGAGGCTCCTGCAGGGCAGTGCTTGGTGTGAGCGGAGCCTTCTTTTGCACGCAATTGCTGGGGAGCAAAAAAGAAGACGAGGGTGTCTCCAGGACGCTCGGTGTCATTTTCCAAGTTGTTTGGTTATTGCAGTGAACCCGTTCCTGCAGCTCTTTTGGTTTTCAGCACCTTTTTTGGGGGGTGGCTAGGGCCATTTCCATGAGGTCCCATGGGTGCAGGTTGCAGTGCTGGCTGGTGAGAAGCTCTAAGCAAAGCCCCCAGCACAGCGGTGTGGATTCCCGGGCAGATCTCATAGAATCACACAATGGTTTGGGTGGGAAGGGACCT
>NW_010514831.1:0-227 GCF_000687285.1 Phaethon lepturus
AGGGAATACTCTCCCACATTGCCTCAACAGCGTAGGAAGTCCAAATGGGAGAATTTCCTGCAGCACATGGCCACGTTGTTTAGCGTAAGAGGCACTGCCCTCTACATCAAGAAATGGAAGATCTGTATCTGAAGAATAGGCATGGGCAGGTTGAAAGTTTATGGGTAAGAATCAGGGACCGAGGCAACAAAGGGAACCTTGTGGCTGATGTCTGCCCGAGGACACCT
>NW_010514831.1:341-1079 GCF_000687285.1 Phaethon lepturus
GAAGTACATTGACGATAACTTCTTAAACCAGGTAATAGACAGCCCTACCAGAGGGCATGCCATACTGGACCTGTTGGTCACCAATACAAGTGAGCTAACTGGTGATGTCAAGACTGGAGGCAGCATGGCGTGCAGTGATCATGCACTGGTGGACTTCACAGCCCCGAGGGATATGGGGCAGGCAAAGAGTAAAGTCAGGACCCTGAATTTTAGGAAAGCAAACTGCCAGCTCTTCAAGGAGTTAGTCAATGGGACCCCCTGGGAAACTGTCCTCAGGGACAAGGAACAGAACAGAACAGAGCTGGCCCATCTCTAAGGATGCTTTCCATAGAGTGCAAGAGGTCTTGATCCCCAGGTTTAAGAAATTAGGAAAGGAGGGCAAGAGACCAGCATGGATGAGGATGCCACCCCTGGCAAGGGATACAAAGAATAAGAAGGGCTTCTGCAGGTATGTCATCCAGAAAAGGAAGGTCAAGGAAAGTGTACCCTCCCAAGAGGAGCAAGACTGGCAAAATGGCAATAACAGATAAGGAGAAGGCTGAAGTACTCAACGACTTCTCTGCCTCACTCTTCACTGGCAGTCTCTCTTTCCACACATCTCGAGGGGATGGGCTACAGGACTGGAGGAACAAAGTCCCTCCCACTGCAGGAGAAGATCAAGTTCAAGACCATCTGAGGAAACTGAACATTCACAAGTCTATGGGACATAATGAGATGCATCCCAGAGTCCTGAGGGAA
>NW_010514832.1:0-243 GCF_000687285.1 Phaethon lepturus
GCAGGGACGGCTTGGGCAGCCCCGATACTGAGCCTAGCAGCAGCGCGGCGCAGGAGATTTGGCAAGGGCACCCAGGTGTTCCTCTCCTGCCGAGAGCAGACACTGCATCACTGCTCTGCAGCCTCCTGAAGTGCATTTTCCAAGCTTCTTTGGTTGTTACAAGCATTATATGGGGCCACAAAGCAGAGAGGTGACCTGTTGGCGACCTGAGCCCTGCGGGGCTGACGGAGCCTCTGTGGCAGG
>NW_010514832.1:438-696 GCF_000687285.1 Phaethon lepturus
TGTTGAGCTGCCACCGTCAAATCATGCAAGAGCTACCGGGCTTCCTCTCTCCATGCAGCCAGGAGTTCAGCCTTAATAAAAAAAAAATCGTTAGTCCATTGTTTAGCACCGCATGCCAATCCCTTTCAGATGAATTAATTTCTTAATCACACTTTTAATGGGGGAGACTGTTAGAACCCATGCGGGAGTGGTTAATATTAGTACTATTTAACTGTCGAAAGCTTTTCATATCGTAAACCAGGCTCACGGTCCAACAAT
>NW_010514832.1:930-1216 GCF_000687285.1 Phaethon lepturus
GGCGAAAGCTTTTCATATCGTAAACCAGGCTCACGGTCGAACAATAAAACTCAGTTTAATCCGTGGGTACCAGGCCTCCAGGCACTCATAGCTTGTGACGGCTGACAGCAGCAACACCGCGTGCCGGACCAGGGCAGCCGGCTGCTTCACGCAGCCCGAAAGCGGCTCTGCCACGTCCGCCGCCCCGGCAGCGGCCCCACTGGCCCCACTCCCACCAGCACAGTGCGGCAGGGGGGCCCCCCCAAAGACTGCGGGGGGGCACCACCCCCCCCCCGGCTGGGTCGCT
>NW_010514832.1:1272-10648 GCF_000687285.1 Phaethon lepturus
TCCACCCCCCTCCAGGCTGGATCGCTGCCTGTAGTGGGTACGTGCGAGTGGGTGTACGGCGCCAGCGAGCACTCAGCATGTATGTGGGCTGCTCATGACTGCATTTTTCTTCCAGTCAATCTTTCACAGATTTATGCTGGAGAAATGGGAGCATTAAATATCCCCTTGCTGTAATTCAGCATGCAGCAAGAGATACAGATTTAAATATTTAGTAGCACATAACTGGCTAAAAGCCTCAGCAACATTTTTAAAAATCACTTCTTAATAAAACTGGACTGAAATATTCCCCACAGTTAGAATTTATGGTTGGTAATTGGTGTTCTTGTGATAAATAGGAGTGAATACATATTTATGAACAACAAATATTAATGAAGAAATAATACGGGAGCCCAACTTCAGGCTGTGCATCTTACTATTACTCTGCAGTATTCCCCAAGGAACACTGACATTAAGCAAATATAAAGGCCAGATCAACAGTGCTGTTTGACTGAAAAATCCAGGAGAAAGAGAGCGTGGTCCTGGAGCACAGAGGCCAGCTCCAGAGGCAACTGGCGTCAATGAGAGCCTCCACATGCAGCCGTACAGGCACGCTTGCATCTGATGTGAACTCTGCTCCCTTGGCTATGTAGCAGATACATCGCATACCTGTGTCACAGCTTGCAAACACTCCAGCACTATTGATTCTTATCATGGGTGAGCCATTAATTTGCATGTGTTCCCCCGTGATTAAAAACCTGGAAGCAAAGCCCATAGTAACTGCTCCTCTTCTTCTGTGTGATGGCAGGAAGAGATTTATCTCCAGGTGATGATCTTGATTACTGCTTAGGCACAGCACGAACGGGAGCAGCATGTTGATTTCTCTTTATGCTTCACCCAGCAGGAGCAGTTTTTAATGCCTGCTGCCTTCTGCACCACAATCTCGAAGACAGAGGAATCCCACAGAACACCATCCACCAGCTGCCAGGTCCTCACCCGAGCACAGTTGTGCTCGAGCCAGTGAGAGGCTCTGCCTGGACGGGAGGGAAGCCTGGACGGCGTTTGCAGCATGCTGGGCACCGCTGACGTGCCTGCTGGAGCCGAGCAGGGTGAGCCATCAGGCTTCCCAAGGTCCGTGGAGGATACCGGAGCCCAGGAGCGAGGCAGGCAAAAACAAGGCACTGACACAATCCCGAGGGAGCAGCTTCATGGAGTTAACTCTGCAGCACGAGCAGCTGCAGCAGCCATCACCCCTCAAGCCCGGCTGTTCCCCTGCCCGCGGCCATAACTGCCCTCCTGTGAAGGCTGGCATTCTCCACTGTGCTCCAGCAGCGCAGAAGGGCCACACTGTCTGTGAAAGCCGCAGCAGCTAAAGGAAACACTTGTAGCTTTAAATAAAAGAGACATTTTTATTCTGCAATAGAAGCTCTGTGATCTTGGAACACAATTTGCATAAACAGACAATTTGGCTATAAACAATTTCAACATTAACTGGTATTTACATATAGAACAACTCACTCAAAATACAATTAAAGGCCTTGATGGATTAGAAAACGTCAAAACATTTAAAAGGCTTCAACACACGTGTTTGATTTACATCTCCTTGGTCAGACATAAAAGTGGAGTTTGTTTACGTTTTCTCTGCAAGAGCCGAGAGCACATGGATATTATGGCTCCTTCCATCAGCAACATGGCTTATCAGCATCAGCATGTGCAGGGATCGATTTACCAATTATTCCTCCACATAGGGAATCATCTGTGTTTTCTCTAAGAACAAATTTAAAATGAGAATGCTATGTCTTGGATCCCTAGGCTCACCTCACAGCTGTCTCCACTCGCTCAGTACCCATAAAGGAGTCCCACTATTTTTCATATTGTCTAGAAAACAGAGGTTGCGAAGATGCCATTCCTCCTTTAGAAAGACTGAGCTATTCCAGCAGAAGGCAAGACCTGGATGTCACCCCGGGGCTGCCTGAAAACAGAATCATCCCAAGTCAGCAGCTGCTTTTGCCAGTTCGGGCCATAACTTCTGCCTGTCCAGAGAAGGCATCTGACTCCCCAGCATTCACTGAAACAAAACCCAAAATCCATCTCTCCACACTCACGACCAAGTCCCCTGCTCTTTTCTTCTCCCCACCAAAAAGCTGACTACCCTACATAAAGTGGAACAGCTCCAGTAACAGAAGAAAGCCCATCTCACCCCAAACGGGCTGCTACCACAGACAGGACACTGACACGGGGGGTCGCAGATATGTTTTCAACCACCCCTGAGGGAAGGCAAAGCACAGCCCAGGCCCCCACGTCCTAGAAGATGCTCTACCAGCACAAGGAGCGAAGGAAGGAGCCTTGCTGGCACCGCACACCCGCACAGCCCAGCTTGTCAGGTAAGAGCTTTGCAGCTCATGAGGGCCCAGTGAGGTGGTGGGAACCAGGCTGCGTGCTTCTGTCTGGTTCAGTTTCATACCAGCAGAGCTCGTCTGCCCGGGACCAGCACACAAAGCAAGCCAGCCCAGACTGTCCTGACTGCCAGGAGTTGAGGATCCCTGGAAAGCTCACCAGACACTTGGTATTTTTACCCCCGAGTACTCTGCCTCTGACTGCACAGCGAGGTTATCTGATAGCGAGAGGAGCGCTGCAGCTTGAGTTGCTTCCTAGAACCACACCAGCCTAACAAGGCTTACCTATTGCCAAAATAATAAGCAAGAGCACTTGTCCTGGCTGTCTGTTCCCAGACATGAATGTTCTGTTTCAAACATTTCAAAAGCTGCTCACAGCTGCATTTCTTCCCCTCAAGGTCAGATTCCTTAAGGACTACAGGCTGAACAATTCCACATACACCCTAAAAACATAGAGCTTTATTTATAAACTACCTAATTTGTTTTAAAGGGCAGGCACTCCACATTTTGCTTTTTATTGCCACTTATCTTTCATCTCTGCCGCTGTGGTTATCCTGTGTGATGCAAAGGCAGATATCCGCAGCCCTCTGTTGCTGTAAGGCTGACACGGCAGAACACCGGGAGCTCAGTCAAGTGCAGCCCTTGTAATCTGTCAGAGAGCTCACAAAGGAGATCAGCATGCTTTCCGAAATACCACTGAGCATATAAAGCAAAGCAAAAACTCATAAGCGATCATTGACCATGGAGCTCAAAGAAGGTAAAGACTGAGAGCTACGCTCATGAAAACCACAAAATTAGCCTGGGAATGCAGTGCACGAGTAACTCCAGAATGGAACACGTTTTGCTGCTGGCAGAGCAATGCCCTTGGCCTTGGGAGCTTCTTCAGCTTACAGGGAGCCATTCGCCTCGTACCGCTCTCCTACGCTTCCCTCCATGCTACAGCAACAACCCGCCCTCTGCGCCTGCGTGCGGGCACGGACACTCCCTGCCTGCTCCGCGTTAAGCCAAGCTCAGTGCACGCTGTAAACCCCACGCAGCTGTGCTTGTGAGACCGAGGCAGCGAGCAGTGCTTGCACGTGGCGCAGAGGCTCTGGAAGGCAGCAGCCGGCTGGAGCGGGGAAAGGTGCCGCACAGAGAGCCTGCGCGGAGGCCACCCACTCCGCTCCCCACCGCTCCCACCTGGGCGATGCTGCTGGAAACGCCCGCAGCCCCCGTCAGCTCCCGGCAGCACCGGCCCGTCCCAGGGCTGTGCTTGCCCCGCTGCACCAGCACTCAGTCCCACGGCCAGCGTGGGGCAAGCGGCGGGACAACGCGCTCATTTACTCCACCAAGGTGATCAGCACTGTAGTAATTGGGCTTGCAGAGCGTTCTCGTCCCTCATTAGTCTGCCACCCAACATCCACTAGCTCCTGGCGGGGCCTTCCTGTAGGAAATCCTCAGCCTCCGGGCCATAGTGGAGCCCTTCGTTAGAGCTGCTGCTGCTACTGCCCGGCAAGTTGCAAGCTGTAATTTATTACAACGCAGCATATGGATGCTCTTTTTTTTCCATTTGTCTGCATTAAATAATTATATAAGCTATATTAGGTATTTATCAAGTAAACTGTCAGCATGTGAAGTTTCCTTATTGTAGCTGGAGATTTAGAGCAGCAATTTGTATGCATCCTGGCCCTTGCATGGAAAGGGCTTTCTGCAGACTGAAATTATGATATGAAACATGGTATTTTAAGAGATACTAGAACTTAACCTCAACATTTTGGGAGGAGGGAGAAAGGAGGCGAGGGCACGCAGGCTTGCCAGGTTGTAGCGAGAGGCTCCCAGCTGCGCTTCTCCCGGAAACTCAGGGGCAGCAGCTGACGGTGGGGCTGTGGCAGACAGACCAGTGTGACTGCCACGCCGGGCTAAGGGCACGGAGCGCACCTCCGCAGGGCCCCTCCCTCCTGCGCAGGAGGGAGACTGTCCCTGGCTCGGGGATGGGGGAGTCATCCCCACACCGACCCCAGCCCTCCCAGCCTCCGTCTCTCCTGGGATCTCGGAGGCCTCCAGGAGAGCGCCGCAGCAGCGAACCCGATGCTCACTGCAAGCCAAGCGCTTCCCCCGAGGGTCCTGCCCCCAGCCCTGGGTCACCAAACCTCCCTGGGCAGGGCTGCCTCCAGCCCCAGGGAGGGATGGCACATGCCCGCCCCGGGGGGGCCGGCACCACTGGGGTTCGGTGTTCCCGTAGGGCACTCCAACACTCCTGACTGGGGAGCCAACATGCGGAGGGAGGCTGTGTGCAGTGGCAGCCACTCCTGCCCTCCTGAGCGTGCCCCCCGAAGCCCAGGAAGGCCAGTGAAGAGGCCTGAGCTGGGAGAAATGCTGCAACAGCTCTTCTTCCTCACCTCCAGCTTCAGCGCCTCTGTCTCCCGCCCCAGCTCTGACAATTTCCACAGCAGGAACCCTACGTGCTGGAAGCTGAATCCTTCGATTTCCCAGACGTCCCAGGCTGCTCCTTTCCTTTCCCTCCCTCCTCATCTCTCCTCTCTGCTGATCCGTAGGTGCCTTCCTCCATGTCTTGTCCAAGCTGGACATCCACATGGAGAAACTGCAGAGATGCTGTTTAGAAAAGATGTCAGCTCTTGGCAACCTGCATATTTGAGGGATTTAGCAGCTCTCCGCACGAGCAGCAACCCCAGCCACACTCCAGCCATCACCATAACTACAGCCTATGTCAGCCTCTCACAGAAGGTCTTTCAACAGATTAATTTAAAAGGTTTCAGTTTGGCTGATTGCATCTACTTTTCCTTGAACCACTGTGAGGATGCTGTGGCAGAGCCGTAGCTCTTGTCCTGGCAGCCTCCTCTCACTTCACCAGATGGCTGCCTTGGCAACTGCACTTCAACTGAAGAGACTCCACACTTCGCGTGCACACCAGGCGAGCCCCAGGAGATGGCACAGTGCTTCTTCCCATCCTCAGATGATGGTCTGTATGGAAGGAGTCGGGGAGGTCTGGGCAGTGCCTCAGCCCCCAGATGGGGCCTGGCAGAGCCATGAAGTCAGCTCTTCTGGAGAAATCATTAGCAGGTGGCTGTTCTGGGATGAGAGAGGTATGGAGAGCCCAGGGGAGGGGGCTCACATGGGCGAGGATACTGGTCCCTGCAGTGCCACCGCTCCCGGGTGGGAAGGGAAGAGTGCAGGGGTGCAGCAGAGCCCAAGCAGCAGAAGTCCTGGTGCTTTGCATGCACCCCCAAGCCTGGCATCAGCTCTGGGACAGGGTCCATGTTTGGGCCTCTCAGAGATGCCAGATGCCCCTTTGCTGTAGGAGAGCCTGCACAGGCAAGGGCTGTTGGGCTACATTTTGCTCAGTGTGTTTCAGCTGGTTTGTGTAGCATCCACAAGAGTCAGACATCATTCCACCAACAGCTTCAACCCATGAAAAAAACAGAAACTACAAAGACTGAGGGACAAGTTATTTCTGACACACACAATACATGGCACAGATGCCAGCACTCCCTACGTTTGGACTGGGACTGCATCACGAGGTGATTCATACAGAGATGGAAACCCATCCAGTTTTCAGTTCCTGCAAGAAAGCACATAAGCCATTTTTTCCTTTATAGATTCTTGACACTTAACCTACTCAATGCTTTTTATTTGCATTGATCACATTATATAGTATGATTAAATTTGTATGGAAGAGAACCAATTAGTTTTGTTTTACACTTATTGAATCCACTTTATGGTCAGACAAATTAACTCTCAGCAGTTAGTTTGATTTATCCAACAGCATAAAGCTTGACAATCTGTACTCTCAGATAATCAGTTTTAAAAGAATTATCTTTATTGTTATTTTTCTGGCTCGGGAGAAACCATTAAACCTAGAGGCAGATATGAAGCAAACACTGTCAGCAGACTGGACCTGTCTGGAGATTTCAAAACGAAACACACCTGTTCGCCTCCTGAGAAAGCCTTTGCCGAGAGGCACCGCCATGTTCTGCACAGTGACTGTCTCTCGGCAGAGAGCGAGTGCCAGCGCAGTGACTTTCTCTTGAGAAGCGAGTGCTGGTCTGTTCTAGAAAGGTTGCTTTACCTCCCATCAGGGAACTGGACGTAGGCACAGGATGTCAGAGAGGAGTGGGCGTCCAAGCTGCTGCCCTCGGGAACAGCGGGAGATGCTGAGCTAAGGGGGTGCTACCCAGGGAAAATTACCAACAGGAGAGCTAGCGGAAGGTCTTCAGGAAAGCGAGCGGTCTGGGCAGCCTGTCTAGACCTGCCAAGGATGGAGACCTGCCGGCAGACACTCCTTCCCCTTAAGCCTCCACCTGGGTTCTGCCTGTCCTGGCCAACCTGCGGTCTGTCCTCAGGACAGGATCTGTCCCTGCCGCTGCAGAAGGTGCTGTGCCACAGCTTGGTGGTGCCCAAGGCAGAGCCTAGCAGAGCCACGAGGCTCACCACCCTGCTCCGGGTGAGCAGCGGGGGGCAGAGGGGACACTGGCAGCTCCTTCCCAGCCCCTGCATGCTGCACTTAGCAGCCTGCCCTGTCAAGGGAAAGCCAGCTCTGGCTAGCAGATGACCGGAGCAGCCCTATTCTGGCTGCACGGGCAGCTGGCCCTACTAGCCTGGGCACTGGCAGACCTGGATGCCAGGACACTTAGCACAACCCCAGTGCCACAGCAAGAATCCTGCTTCCTCCTGATAGTCCTGTGCCAGGGAAGGGCTCCCAAAGGAGTCACGGGAACACAGGGAGAGACGTGGCTGTAAGTGCTGCAGGAGGAGGAATAAGTGGACAAAAACTGTGAAAACCTCTCCTAAGCAAGGGATGGACGTGCTGTTGCTTGGATCAGGAGCAGCAGAGTGGATGGCCCTTGTCAGAAGTGTGTGTAATTGGGGCAATCCTTGCTGCACCCAGCACCCAGCTCAAAGAGCGTTGCTCTTTTCCTTTGCTGTGTCATTACAGACATGCCTGTCAGGATTGGGCATATTATTGTTGCCCACCCCGAGGCTGGCTGTTGCCCACCCCAAGGCTGGCAGTTGCCCACTCCAAGGCTGACGCTTCTCTCTCTGCTACTTGGGCAGGACACATAATTTGGAAGAAATGACGGTAATGTGTTCCTCTGAGCTGGAACAGACTGCTTCCAACCCAGCACACAGAGATGGTCTCCCAGTGAGTCTGGTCTTCCTTCATTAGCTTGGGCTCAGCAACCTGCTCATGACTAGCAGGGTCTGTCAGAAGAGAGGTTTATTACTGGTAGAGTGACACTGCCATTGACACGAGGACAAATGGGCCAAGGAAGCTGTCTGGCACCTGGGCAGCTCTGAAGCCCAATCTCATTTGTATTCAGCAGCTACAAGTAAAAAGAATTTGTTCCCAGTTAGTAAATGAGATTTAGTTAATGAATTGGCTCATGTGAGCAGGCTGCCAGTTGTTCTCATGCAATGCAATAAATGAAGAGATGAAAGCTTATTACTTCCTAAGAAGGAGCTGTTTTCTTACAGGACTAGGTGCTGGAGAGATGTTATTTTTTGGCAGACAGTTTGATGATCATTCATTTCAAGGATCATTCACAAGGCAGTCAGGATGCTTCCCATCTCCACTGGACTGTTGAGGGAGAGCCCCTTCCTGACAGCTCTGTCACCACCAGAGCCTCCCTGCCTCCTCAGCGTCTTCAGCCAGGAGGACACAGAGGGCCCCACATACAGCAGGGACAGAAGGAGCCCAATCAAGTTACCAAGTGCAGTAGCTAGAGCTCCACTTAGGGTTGCGGGTCCAACACAGAGAGATACCAAAACCTGATATGGTAGAACTGAACACTGTCCCAGGAAAAAGGAGATCTGTAAAACCAAGGAGCAAACCCATTATCAGGTCTCTGTAGGCTCGCCATTCCTTTGCCCTTTTGCTCACAACCTGTAACCAACTCTAGTCCCTTGCTAAATCCATGCAGACAGATACCAACATAGTCTAGCATTTGTTGTCAAGCATAGAATGATTCTTCTCTTCATGACAGAAAAAGACCTCCTTGTCTGGTTCTTACAAAGGTCTTGTCATCCGCTCTGCAAACCTACAGTGTGCTGATCCTGTAACATAAAAACTGAAAGTAGTATCTCTTATCAAACTTAACACTACTTGTTCTCTAAAATACAGAGCCTAAATATGATACTGACAGCATATCAGCAACAGACTTATAAGCTGGGGGACAAAACTGTAGTTTGGAGGACTGCATCCAACAAACAGAACAATCCCAGCACTCCTCTAAAGTGGATACTAACTTTGCAGGTGCAGGGTCCTTAGAGGACACAGTTGCTCCTCTCCCTTTGTAAGGATCCCCTTGAGAAGCTTCACCTGTATAGACTACACAACTACCATTTGGTCAAGCCATGAAGTACTATGAAAGTCAAAGCTTGCACTGGGAGTAGCATGCCATCTGTTCAGGCTTGAAAGACAAGATACAACTATCAAAACTACAGTCTAATCATAGTCAGCTGGCTGGCAGCTAACAAGCGTACACGCTGTCTGGTGAAGAGCTAATATGCTTATCAGCTGAGCATCTTGCAAGAGAGAAATGAAGTATCGGATGGGCTGAGGGAGAAATACAACAAGAGCAGGCAGCTAAAACAAGGCTAATTAAAGAGGGGAGACATGTGGTCCAGTGAAAACTAGGGAGCATCTACACAAGGTTCCTCTAGTTGCACCTATACACCTCTGGTTAAATCCATAGCCACTATTAAAGAGTAGGGAAAATGTGTAGGCCAGGAAGCAGTCAAACGTATCTACGTGTATGAAAGTAAAGCCTACAACAGAGACAGGAACCGAGTTCAGCATGTGAACCATGAAGCACAGGAACTAAAATATGCACTGGATAGAAAAGCTTAACCTATGGGAAAGTATGGGAGATGTTCTGTGAAAAAGGACATTGACAGCTCATGATCAGTGCAGTTGGGTTGCTGGATACTAACTTTTGGGTTGCTGGTCTGCTTGACCCCGGTAACTAGCAGTAATGTTTACACGGCGCCGGGCCTGCTTGCAGCTG
>NW_010514833.1:0-769 GCF_000687285.1 Phaethon lepturus
ACCCACCCACGCCTGCTCCTAACGCATCCCGCCCCGGCCCGAGGGTGCAAAAAGCCGCAATCCCACCACCGCGTCCAGCCCTTCTGCTGGGCTGGATCCGAAACCCCTGCCCCAGCCAAAGGAACAGCAGGGGGAAGTTTGGAGCTCAGGTCCAAACTTTTGGGTTTTTGTCCTGATAGGGTCTGGGGTGTGTCACGGCTCAGACCCGGTCGCACCTCCCACGCTGAGCGCACACGTACCGGAGCAGAGGCGATGGCAGAGGCTGCGTTTTAGCTCCCCGATAAATCCTCATAAGGAAAACTGCATCCCCCTGGCTCCAACACAGGCAACAGCACCAGCCGGACAAAAAAGTCACATATTTCCTGCCTTTCTTGGAGAGTAAAAACACAAGCAGGGCAATGGTGGCCTCTTCATTGTTAATACAGCATCACGGTGGCTGCTGATCGACTCCCTAATGATGGTGACCAAGCATCGATTCAAATGAAAGCGAGGGGCAGGATTCCTTTCACTACAAGAAATAGGAAGCTCGAGTAAGTTCGTGTAAACGGATTAAGCCCCAGGAAAAAGGAGGATGTGCTCATGCCATTAAAAACTGCAGCAGACGGGAAGCAGGCAGGGGCGCAGCCGAAGATGGCCCAGGCAGTTGAAGTCTGGTATTTCCTAGTTTCTGAACGCTTCCGAAAATTAAGGGGTTGTGTTGTTTGGGGTTTTTTTTTAACCACAACAGACATTTTACCGCAACACGAGAGCTGGGACGTGAGGCTCCGAT
>NW_010514834.1:0-1111 GCF_000687285.1 Phaethon lepturus
CGGGCGAGACCCAAGGTCTTGCCGGAAAGAGGGTGTTTTTCACCCGGAAAGTGGGATCGTGGCGCGCGCAGCTCCAGCATGACCCACCGGCCACTCGGGCTTTGATTTTGGCCCCTGTAACTCCCGAGTGCACGTGATACACGCCACTATTTGGGGGAATGAGAGCTCCTTATGTTCATTACCCGATTCATTATCTGTTCGTTAGCTGTTCTTAATGGCGCAATGATTTGCTGTCGTAGGGGTTTTGCAGGACTAAGACCGGAGCAGACAACGAAAACAGACAAAGAAAATGCATCATCCCTATATGTGACTTAAATATTGTCGGCAGGGCTGTTTGGGAAACGGTGCCTGTATGGGGCTGGGGGCTGCCCAGCATCCGCCGCGGGATGCAGGGAGAGCTCCGGGCTGGCCCAGGGAGCGGGACCATCCCCGTCCTGTGGGGGCTACAAGTCGGGATTCTTGCCCAAAGTGGCAGTCTGACCCCTCTGCTACTCCTGGAAAACTTGTGAAATTCAGGTTTTATCACATTGAGCTCTGGATCCGTGCTGCCCGCAGCGGAGGAGCCGGTTTTGCTGGGGGTGCAGCTGGCCAGGGTTTAATCCGCCGGTTAGTTTTTGCCTCCCCCTTTGACACCACTTTTTTTGTTTTTCCTGTTACCAAACCCCAACCAAATACATGACAGAAGGACGCTTGGGAGCCTGCCCCCCTCCGTGCTGGCCACGGGGAGCCCTTTGAACTCCACCTTTCCCCTCCATGCTTTTGAGATATTTTCTTTAAACCTTTGCATTTTGTTACTGGTCAGCTCTGCTCCAGATGTTCCAATTCTCGATCCCACACCTTCCTCTCCCTTTGGCCGCTGAATATTTGGCTGAACCAGAGCCAAATGAAAGCTACCCCCCCACCCGTGCATGGAACTAGCAGCGGGCATGCCAGAGCTTCATAGACTCGTAAATGCGGCCATCTGCGCCTGGTGACATTATTTTTTAAAGGCAAAGAAGCGAAACAACCCCTTATCCCAAAACGGTTTTGGGTTTTTTTCTGGAAAAAAAAAAAAGAAAAATAAGAGGAAACTTGTAAACCGATTTGCTTGAAAAAAGCGGGTTCCTGCAGA
>NW_010514835.1:0-18838 GCF_000687285.1 Phaethon lepturus
AAAAATTTGTGTCAATACAGTGCCACGGGTAGGCACGTGGGACGTCCTGTTGCAGGTAATTCCCCTAGAGCTAGAGAGTCCAGGGCCGCTTGGCACTGAGGCGGTGTGCCAAGAGCGCTCAGAAATAATGGCAGGGGGCAGAAACAGAGGGAGATAATGCTTTTTTTACTCTTTTTTTTTTCCATTTTAGCTACTGAAACAAAAGGCAAATAGCTCCAACGAGTCCCTCTCTACGTGTCAAACATACACTAAAAAGAAGCATCCACTCAAAGCAGGAAATAGCCAAGATGTTCCAGCTATCAATGGGAATGGGAACGTGGTAAAGGCGAAATCCACAAATAAAATGGACAACAGTTCTGCTAAAGATAATCCTCCTTCAGCTAAGCCAAAATCCAAGAGGGTTACAATGGATAAGAACTTAAATGGCACCAAAAGCACTGGAAATGGCTGCAAAGAAAAAAAGAAAAATGGCAACATTTTAAAGGAGAAAGGTGATATAAAACATAAGAGGAGGAAAGCTGAAGAACATATGGAGCAGCAACCCAAAGAGTGAGTACTTCAGGCATCACACATGTATGTGAATATTTATTTTGGGAGGTGCACATAAGGAGCACAGAGCAGTACATTGAAAACACCTACACTTTTTCAGACTAAATTTTGGGAGAAGTAAGATGCATCCTGCCCCTACTCCTCAGATATAGCAGTGAACCTACATAGGTGACAGCACTAGACTAATTTTCACAGAGCTAATTTCTTGATTAAAAAAAAAAATGCTTTTCCTACACTATAAAGATGCAAGACTGCTTTAAGACCATTAAATGTAATTAAATCTGTACTTACCAGGGCTGAAATCTGGTTTGATGATGTTGATCCAAAAGACATTGAAGCAGCAATAGGACCTGAAGCAGCAAAAATTGCTAGAAGAAATCTGGGACTTGAAACAGTCCAATCCAAACAGTCTGTGGAGCAGGTGCTGGTTAAAGAAAAGGCTTCTGAAGGGTAAGTGGCATTCCAGCAGGAAGAGACATTGCGGGAAGTGGCAGCAGAGACATTGAGATTATCTAATAACTGTGATTTGCAGGTGCACGGCATAAGCTGACATTTCCCTGAGTCTGCTGACAAACAAACTGCCAAGTTTTCCTCGTTTGTATCAATGTGTGAACTTTGCAAATGCCACTATGCAGTCCCTGGAATAGAGGTGTCACCAAGCTGTCCTTTGTCTTTTAGGCTGACACGAGCTGTAGCCATGGACTGTGAGATGGTAGGAGTGGGACCCAAGGGTGAAGATAGTATCGTGGCTCGTGTGTCCATCGTGAACCAATTTGGAAAATGCATTTATGACAAGTATGTCAAGCCTACAGAAGAGGTGACTGATTACAGAACAGCTGTTAGTGGCATACGACCTGAGAATATAAATACAGGTAGGAGGGTTTTTGTCCCCAAAAATGTTCTTTAAGGAGGGGGAATTTAACAGGCTATCACAGAAGCCTTGTTGGCTGAGCTTGGATAAGTTTTAGACCTGTTTTGGGAAATGGAAAACAAGATGCAGTCTGAATGCTAAGAAAAATTACTTATTACAGAGTGGTCACTAATGCCCTAGAAGAAATTCTCGTGGATTATGGTATGGGATTAATAGGAAGCTTATTTCCTTTTAGTACTGTGCTCTTTATGGAATTCTCTATGCTCTTGTACCAAGCAGAGGATTTAGTGTACTGTACAAATTTGTATAATTACAGTCCCAAGGATACAATTGCCTTCACAAAAGATGCATTTTTTAAACTGTAGTTTGCTTAGTTGTCTTGTGCATCTAATTGAAAGTGTTTCATTGTGTGGTATTTTTAGGTGAAGATTTTAAAACAGTTCAGAAGGAGGTTGCTGACATCTTGAAGGGAAGGATTTTAGTTGGACATGCCTTACGCAATGATCTAAAGGTACATGGCTGCAGACTTGTTACTTTGAAGACAAGGCTCCAAAAATTTAAGATTGATTAAATTTCTAATACATCTTTCTGGATCAGAGGAACATACCTAAACTCCTAGAAAGTACAGCTTTATCTCAGTTTTTTGTTTCATGCTGCACCAAGTATAGCCCTAGTCACTTGCCCCCTAAAGTTCTTCAACATCTAAACTCTGTTGCTAGTGGCACTGGTCTGCTTACTAAAGAGCCAGGAAAGAAACAGAATGATGAAGAAAACCGTTTGCATGCTTTGCTTAACCCCCAAAGCTCAGCAATCTGGTCAACATTACCAGGAGACAGGTATCTTACATCATGCTGTCCCAGCACTGCAGGTAGTTTCTACAGGTGGTGTCTCCAGATTCACTTCTGTTTCTCATGCTAAGTAGAACTGTGGTTCTTGAATCCAGCCAGTGTCTGGATGATCGTGGTCTTGTCCATTCATGGTTTTGAACTCTCTCTTATAACGGATGGAAGGAAAGAGGAAGCTGTAGCTTCAGCTGTGTAAGTTTCCATGCAACAGCACACTTTGGATTGGAAATGTAATTTCTTCTAGGTCCTATTTCTTGATCACCCTAGGAAGAAAATACGTGATACGCAAAGATACAAGCCTTTCAGACAGAGAGTCAAGGTAAGAAACTGATGGGAAGGTGCACCTCAATTAACTGACTCTTGAGCTGCTGACTCCCAGCTGCTAGCTCACTTCAAAACCTGCCTCTACCTGACCCCGTTCCTTTTTTCCTACCTGAAATAGGGATGCCTGCTTTTTGTCGTTTGAAAATATTAGTCTATTTGAATGCTTACTTAGTGTTTGAAATATATCAGTAAGTTAGTTACTTCAGTACAAACATTACCAGTAATACCTGTGCACAAAATTCAGTAGCTCTCCTATTTTTTAGCACTTGCATGGTCTTCATAATGCTTTTCTGCATAGCAAAATAAGACTGTATAGTTCTACTTACAGTAATGGTATCAGCTTCAAATTTCTGCTTAGACTGCAGGAGTAAAGGTTCAGATTATCAGGAGATATTTTAAGTTTCATAACTATATACTCAGGTTTTCTTTTTCACAACAAAGCACCACAACCATAAATCTTAGGGTTATGGTAATACACATAAAATTCTCTCAGCAGTGCATGCATAAATCTCATAATTCATGAATTCTTTTTGACAGTTCACCAGTAGAAGCTGCGATGTGCTGCACTTTACACTTAAACTAATTTTTTTTAATATATATATACACACATATATATTTCAAGTAGTGCAAGACAGCATGATTCTATCTTTTCTATTTCTAGAATGCACGGCCATCATTGAAGCTGCTCTGTGAGAAACTGCTAAATGTTCAAGTGCAGACATCAGAGCACTGCTCGGTATGTATGTAATCAGAACATACATTTTTGGGTAGGTAACAAGGTACTACACATTAGCTCTAGGATCTGGCTTCAATCTAGAATGCTGTGGCTTCATTCTAGCTTCTCAATGAAAGTTAACACTGCATGCTGGTGTCCAACCAGAGCTTAAGATTGTCATCTAAGCTTGTTTATCATTATGTGCCTCATACCACTTTGATTATTTCCTTATTCTCATAAACTTCTTTCGTACAAGTCAGCTGTGTTTTGTTTAAATATTCTTGTTATTTTAAGATCCCCAGGGAAAAAAGTAATTCTCAAGTATAGACTGCTTACCTTAAAAACAGCACTCTGCACTGTTGTGCTCTGGCAGGTTATATAAAATAGTGTGGGAGCCTATACTGAACCTCAGCAGTTAGTTCCTTTCTTTCAGTGGACAGGACAATACAACAGAGGAATGAACTGAAGAAGCAGGACAAATTGTGAGGGTATCTCCAAGACACTGTATCAAGAGTATTTTTTCATTATGACTTTCAAAGTCATGATCAGAAAGAGAAGTGCATAGCCTTGTGGTGGCCCATGCATTCTGAATGCATATTCATCCCCTTCCACTAGTCATAGAACCTAAATCTAGAGATTATGAAATGCTAATTGAAAGGGTGTACTAAAATGATGGAAGATATAGCTGCTTATTAACAATAATGTTCTTAAACCATGTCAGCTATGTTTCATTAAGCTTCCTGTTTGTTCTGTTCTCTTTTAGATTCAGGATGCACAAGCAGCTATGAGACTGTATACCTTGGAGAAAAAGAAATGGGAAGCTGCTGTTAAGAACAAATCTAACAATAAAAATTGTAAAACTTGAATAATTCTACCCTGTGTTTTTATCTGCAGCTTTTGCTGGTTTCATGTCACACTCCAGGGCAAATTTATAGATAACTCAGAACTGACAGCAGCTACTTCAAAAATCAATCAAAAGGCAATACTTTCTAACCTGGTACGGGAATGCTGCCGTACGAGAATACTGCTAGTATCCCCTTTCGGGGTGGTACCTATACCTAATGCCTACTACTGTGTTTAACAATAGTTGTAACAAATCCCTGCATTTGTGAAGTACTTCATCAGTTAAATTTCTGCAAAGGAAAGATACACAGAGTAAGTTTAAAAAAAGTGTTTTTAAATTACGATGCATGAAGGAAGAAACTGTCATTGCTTTGCTGCAACTGCCCAGATTAAAATCTTTATTTCAAATATTTTGAAGTCTACAAAGTAAGGTGAATTTTTAATTATTGCTGTTAGTCTCACAGTTGTGGTACCTAAATCAACAGAATATAACTGTTTATATATTAGTGGCCTGATATTAATCTTCTGAGAAAAGTCTTCTAAAATATTTCTGGAGGATCTAAGCTTTTATATCTGAACCAGAAGTGGACAAGTCTTGTTCTTATACAAGAAGTTTTTCTTTTACTTCTGCAGTTTCAAAAGCGTTGCATCCACAATGGTCATTATCTCCTGGAGAGAAATGTGAGAATTGTCAAAGACAAGACTACCTTGTTGTTTCACTTATTTTTATATTCATTTATTAATAAAAAACTGTTTAACATAGGTCTTTTAAAGTGGCTGCTGTTTTAAACATATGTGGGGTCTGATTCTGCAAAATCCAAAGCAACTAGCATTAGTATTCAGTCTGGTAATGACATGATTTAAATAATCTAAACTGATACTGGAAAGTAACAAGGAATGGGTTTCAGAGATTTAGCAGTTGCATGTCGCACACTGTATTGCCAGAGAGTGTTCTGGCCTAGTCTGTCTGTGCTGTCTGTTAACAGGGACACAGGAAACAACGAATTACATTTACAACAGAAGAGGGAGCTTGCTTCTCTTTTGCGAGTTTTCTGCACTACCTTATAGCTGCAGTGTTCATTAAAATGGTGCAAGCAATGCCTGCAGGAGACACTGGAGAACAAGTTTGTGTGTAACTGTCTTTCAGACGAGCTACGTAAGCAGGCTAAATGAGTAACTAAAAAGAGCAACGTTATAAGACTAACCAGTTTTACTGGCTTGATGAACAAGCTTCTAATTACTGGTTTCTTGATAGCAAGCCATTGCAAAGGAAATATTAGTGTAACACATTAAATAGCTTGAACTTTGTTTCTGGTGTTTCAACAGTTATCTTTTTTTCAGTATGACTACTTGTTGGAATTTAATACAAGTTAAATCTTCAGGCAAACTGTCACAAGGGTTTGTTTTGTTGGTCTTGTTTGTCTTTAAGGTTGTTACTTATAGAGCAAAAATAATTGAATGTAATATGCTTTATTCCTGTAAACTTTACCACATTTTAGAATGAGGAATATCATGAATTAGTGCAATGTTGCAAGAGACCAGAATATAGTTTCAAAAAAATTACAGCATAAAGCATAAAGAAAAAAACCAACTTACAACTACTTCGTTTTGGTAGTTAGAAATATTCTTACAAACTCACTATTCAACCCATATACACATAATTCTGTAAACTTCTGCGCTATGTAATTCCAGCTATTTGAGAATGATAAAATCCATAACCAGAAAGAGTATACTAGGCATCCACCCTTTATTATCACAGTGACTTCTACATACCATGCTAGATGGAAAGCGGATTTTTATTTCAGACAGCAGTTCTTCCACTCTCTGGGACAGCATATCCAGCACAACGTCATCTGTAGTGGAAATGAACAGGATACTCTGTGGTTACTAGAACAACTGCCAATGGTTTCAGCTAGGAGCTAAACGAGAGCAGGGAGGGGACTTATCTACTCAAACAGAAGGCAAGATAAGATGAAGTTCTAACATTGTAGCATCAGAAGGACATTTCTACTTATTCAAGAACAAGTGGGATGAACAATCAGTTCCAATTCATCCTCCTGTCTCAAATACATAGCAAGTCTTTCCTGAGAGCAACTAACATGGCCCTGAGCAGCTGCTGTTACAGTTTTCTTTACTGTCTTTTGGGGGTGGGAGAGAGGAAGAGACTTGGCAAACACCACCACCATCTCACCATACTGAACCATCTCGTTCATCAGCATACAGATATTTTCCACCACTTCTGGATCATCGAAGTGAAGGTGGTAAGCATCTTTGATCAGGTTTATTCCACTGCCTTTTGAATCCGTTATAAATCTCAAAGCTGATACTTCTGAAAGGGAGACAAACACAGCTGGGCTAATTGGTAGCTGCAGACTGCATTACGTGCTTTCCAGTCTCCTGCTCCAGCTAGCACATACGTAATATTTTTCTAGGAAGTCATGTCCATTATTTTCAGCCTTCCTAAAAGCTATTCTGATGCATATTTGGGCAACAAGTAGAAGACCATATATGCAGCCAACACTGTCATGCATGGCAGAAGTGATATTTTCACGTTTACTGTTTTCGTATTATTTATGCTCTACCCATTTACACAGTTGAAACAACATTATAAAAGAAGTAACAAAGCACTCAGGTTACTAATGGATCAGACTGTGCTGATCTAATACTTCTCATATATGCATGCTGGGTCCATGGGAAGAAAAAAATTCTTACCTCCAGATTCACTATTTCCTCTTCCAGTCCTGCAAGAAAAAATTAACTTGGGAGAGCAGACGCCAATCCACTATGAACTCTTGAACTTATACAGAAACATCCATGTCTCAGATGATTTGCAATTAATAAAGAATTGCTGAATGTTACCAGATAGCCTTAGAAGACTTGCTAATGCCAGGCAGGTGTTCTTCACCAGCACTGGTCTTTCTGGGTTCATCCTCAGTGCATCCAGCAGAAGCGCTGTTGTAGGCTCATACTCATTTTCAGTTAAGCAACCTTTTAAAAAAAAAAAAACACACCAAAAAACAAACACACACAAAACCCCAAAACTTCAATATACTCAAAAGCCTTTAAAACACTTAATGAGCATTTCAACTTCTCCCTCCTGTTTCTGAAATGACTTTTTAATTATACGATAAAAGTTACAAAGAAAGCATGTGAAAACCTCTACTGCGGTAAAGGCCCGATAAAGTCTTATCGTGAGTTGATCCAGGGGTCTAAGAAGAAATTTCTGATACATCTTCTATGTTAAGATTCCCTTTCATTCTTCAAGCCAAAAGGAATGGAGAGTCCTGAACACTCAACCTAGTCTGCCAGTGGGTACTAGAAACGAGATTGCTTAGGGTCTTTTACTCAGCTCTTCCCAGTGGAACAATGGCAGAAGCACAGGGCAGCAGGTAAACATCTGGCAATATTCTTGCATGAGGAAGAATTAAGAGAGTAGTACTGTAAGGATGCGTTCCCTAGTGCACATGATAATGAAAGAGATACGCATTTATTTTTTAATCTGAAATGTTGTTCCCAGTTTACAAAGGAAATGGCATAAAAAAACCCAAACCTCCCAGCCCATGCTGCACAACACTAATGTTGTGTTCAAAGGTAACACAAATGGGATTCTTGGTCTTAAGAGGTAAGCCAGACAGAATGCTCTACACAACATGGGTTGTCATTACAGTAACCACCAGCAGTATCTAGTTATGTAATTGCTACATCTCATCGAAAATAGCTTAATTTGGGAGTGTTATAGAGCAAGTTCAGGGAAGTCCAGTTAAGAGAGGATGCAAGTTTCTAACTCTGCTGCCATCTGCAGAGCCTGCTAAGGCCACGCAGCCTGTATTTCAGGAATCAGCACTGAGACACGTTTGGCATACTAGCCTTTTCCATGCAAAGGGACAAGAAGGCTGGGAAAACACACCTTGGAGTGACAATGCCCATAGAGCTGAGCAAGCTGACTCCGTAACTGTTCCGTTCTGGAGGTGCTCTTGAAGGACCGCAGAGATAACAGGGACAGCACTTCTCAGCAATGCTTGGTCTATGTTATTCTCTGAATTACCATAACAAAAAGTAAACACATCAAGTTATTTAATCAAGTAATAATATCATAAGCACATTGTATGTCAAATTATATCAGTAAAACCATAATAGGTGATGGCATTGGAGTAATGTCATGTTATTTTAGTACCGCCAACAGCAGAAGGAAGGAATGTAAAATATATAAAACCAAATCAAATTTTAGAGGACTTATAGTAACGTTTATTGCAGAAAGCTGAACTTCTCCAGCAACTCTTTCTTTGGCGTTTAAATTATACATAGGGATCACAGCATGAAACCTCCAAAAATAACCATCTTTTTGACAGAATACAGTCTGCAGAATGGATATTTAGCTAGTCACATAAATCAAATGGGTGGCTTGTTGCTCAGAGGGAATAAAACACACCAAGTGCAGTTGTGCACATTCTGTGCTTTCAGCCTTCCTTGATGATTAGAACACCACATACCTATACAAGAACATGTCACAAACAAATCCCATGAACTCCCAGCGTGGTCTCATAAGAAGGGGTCAGCTCAAGCCATCACCCATGGCTCTCCAATTCTGTGGGATGATGCTGGTTTAGTTCTAAGGCAATGGGAAGAGTACACTTGCCACCTTGCCAACCTTTCCAATTTCTTTCAGAAAAGTCTCTAGCAGATCTCCAACTCAAGATTTAGACCAGTGCTGCAATGAAATAAGATGTTTTTGATTCTGAATGCTATTGATACCTAATCTAATATACTGTTTGCACTGCACTCCCTCTGCTAATAGCAGAGCAAAACCATGACTGACAAACCAGTAGCTGTGTGGAGCCCTTTCCTTTCTGACAGTCGTCTTCATAAGTCATGTCTTGGCCTAAACAGTAAAGATTTTACTTTGGCACCTTATCGCAAAAAAGGGTTGCTGAAAAGTCTGCATTAGTTTACAGCTAACTCTGGATCATTTAAAGTTGTTTTAGTAGTGCTGTGGAGACATCTCTCCAGAACAGGAGAAAGAAGAAAAATCCAGTCCCAGCAACAGGAATGTCTGAACTCAATGAGGCACAATACCTGCTGCCTTTCAGTCACATGAGTCTAAGCACAATGCTTGCTGTGTTCTACTTACCACTCACAGCCAAACTCCAAAGCACTCCACAGCAAGAGAGGCAGATCTTTTCATTATGAAGAAAATTTCTTAAAATTGACAGAAGGTCTGGAATTACTCCAACTTTCCTTAGATTATCTGCAGCAACTTCTGAAAAGCACAGAAAAAGAACTTCTATAGAATCTGATATTTTTGTCCCACTCACTGTCCTTGCAACAGACAACACTACTACCCATATTTAAACAGTGATAACAAACTAGTAACATGATACCATCAGCTGGACAAAAGAAAGCAAGAAAACAGACTGAATTCTTTAACAAGATGCACTTAAGCATAGCGTTTAGCACAAGTGACCCTTTCAAACTGATGTTTGGCCCTCCTTTTTCCCCCTACAGACCTGAAATTCACAGAGCAGAAAAGGAACTGAGAGGATATAAATTACTATTTTTCAAATGTCTGTAATTCAGCCATTCAATCTACCTCAGCTTCAGAGTTAGGAAACAATACTTTGGTCTTAGATGGTAAGTTTATTTGTACATGACACTGCACTTTTTTTTTTTTTAAGATTATCCCCGTGTTGCTAAATCCTTCTGTAAGCATTATAAAAACAGTCTTCTGATGACTGTTGAACTGACACTGAAAACAAGTAAAAAATACTATAAATATTTAGCAATTACAATCTCAGGAGAAAAAGCAAAGTAGAGATATCAGGTAGAATGGTTTCTATTCACCATGGCACAGCCAAAAATAGAATCCAGGTTTTATGTTCTCATTTTCCCAAGCGCTACTATTTGCACAGTTTATACTTGTTTACAAAACAAGATCAAACGCAGGACCACTCTAATACATACAGTTATGTATTATGTAAGCACCTAAAGCCTCAGCAGTCTAACTTATACTTGCAGGTACGTTATCTTACCAGTATCTAGTCGATCTTACCAATATTACCACTATTAAACTAATACCTACAGACATTCACATCTTTCCATGAAGTCATGAGTTCTGCATCACATCTTGGATTAGATTATAAAAGTAGAAACATAAGAATACTCCCCACAAATGAACAAGGTGACCCACCACTGGTTGAAGTCATCATCAGTAATGTGCAGACCAATGAAAGTAACTCTTCATTTTCAGAGTGTTTTCTCACTGTCACTAACAGAGAGCTGGCCACATTCTCATCCAGGGCCATCACCACATCCTGTTCTAGAGCTGTCAAAAGCAAACATTTGAACAGAACAAAGATTTCAGTGATTTTGAATGAAGTCTGAGGCGCCTGCTGTCATAAATAAAACAGTCCTTTAATAGCATTTCTTCACATAACATATCTAAAAGTTACTTTAAATTTTCTTTTTCTGAAATACAATTCTTACTATTTTCAAGCTCGTATCATTATCAGGTGTTATTAGGGTAAATTGCCAAGAGAGTGACAGCAGGGACCACACAAGAGACCAAAAAGTATTCTACACTTTCATGATTTGAAATTCAAATACCAGGACGCTCAGAGTCTTATTTATACATTCTAGTAATACTGCACATAACGTGAAACTAAGATCAGTAATCTGTATCTAAAACTAACACAGGATTCATGTATGCCAGTCCTGAAGAAAGTCCATAAGAATCCAGGCTCTTGTTAAAGCTGGTTAAGCTCCTCTACCACTTTAAATTTATCCCACAAAATCATTACTGAAGCCATTTCAAACCTTATCTGCTATATCTAACTTTACAAGAGAAAGGCTGGATTACCCAGCATAAGTTGGAAGTCTCATAACTGTACCTTGACTAAGAATTTCAAGCAATAAATGGCAACCATCTACTTGTAACTTGAGAGATTCTACATGAGTCTTCATGGCAAAAGCAATCAATTCAGTGAATGTTAGCAGGTAGGGCAAGGCTGTGGGGAAAAAGATATTATTTGAGACAACATTCAGTTACATAGCTTAGCATGCTCAGTGGGTATCTATGCTCCAAAACACAAGAGTTCCAGTTTCAAATAAATTTGAGTCCCTATGGACAATGTGATATGGCAGAACGATCTTCTTGGATCAGAAAAAACAAAATGCAAGTATAGATGGAACAATACAGAGTGAATTTTGTAGTCTCTATGGGAAACGTCTCTTATTAAAGACAACTGCGAGGCTATGTAAGCTAAGCGTAGCCAGCACGTTCCGCATTAAGTCACACTGGCATTGTTCACTGGTCATGTAGCAAGTTGCGGGGTAGAACATTGTGCATGAGCCCAAAACCATATTTTTCAGAACCTGTGGAGGAAAGTATTTCACCAGTTCTAATTCTAGGAAGACTTTGAGCTTTTGGAATAGCTAATACAGCTATTCAGTGAATCCACAAATACATGATAAAATGTTGAGGAAACACTGGATGGTTTTTAGGAATCCATTCATGTTGTATTACCAAGTAAAGATTTCTTCAGGAACAGAGCTGAAGGTATATGTAACTCTAAGGAAAAAACCAAATTATTATTTTCCCTTATTGATTACACATATGAACACCCCTGTGTTTTAACATCATAAGCCAATGCCAACATTAAAATGCTATCACTATCAAATGGGAGCACATTTTATAACCAAGTTAACACGGTGCTTTGAAAATATTAATCTTGACCTGAAAGATTAGTCTGAAAAATGTGCAGATGTGGTGAGAAAATATACTGTCTTCACTCACATAGCTTTACTAAACACATAGAAACTAGACACGTGTAGCTTCCTTTTGCTCTGCCAGTCTTACAGCCCTAGGCATTACCCCCAAGTTGCCCCAACACTGATACAAATTACCTCTTCAAATATCAGTTTGCCAGTTTGCCTTCGTTGCCAATTAAAACATCACTAAGTTTTTTCCAGTGCCCATTTTTCTTATCCAGTAAAACACCTCTGCTGTTCAACAAAAGCATTTACAAAACAAGTACTAATACAGTAACGTCAACTAGTGGCTTATTCCAGTACACTGCAAAAATGAGAAATAGGAGGAGAACAATTTCATTCTCATCTATTGTCAGGGCAATTTTTTCTCCTCTTCCTATTTTCACTTCCTATTATCTCAAAATATAAGGAAAGAGCAGAATAAATAAATTAATAAAATAGTGCCTTACCACTTTCATCTCTTATAAAGCTGGCAAGGAGCTGAATGGCTTTAGCCTGTGCTTCTTCTATATCCCAGAAAGCCTGCATGAATTCTACATAAAATAAGAAAATTCTTGTAACCATTTGATACAAACACTTATAAAAAGCACTCAAATTTCGCTATTTTGTGCAAGATGTGAATTCATATAAATGAAAAGAATGTAATACGTGATTGTTGAAAAGAGAAAAACTTTTCTGCTAACACATCAAACATTTAAATATTACAAAGTGCTATGATTCACCATGCTACTATGAAGAAAATTAACTCTATCCCAGCCGAAACCAGCGCAGACCCCATGTAACTTGTGCAGTAGGTATGGCTGATAATTTTATGAGGTTATAGAAAAGGCTGTATAGTGATCCTTCCTCCAAACAGCATCCCATTTTATTTCAAGTAAAATGTATATCCAATAATTCATTTTCAAGTAGGATATAGGCTGACTGGAAAACAACACATAGGCTTATTTCCTATGAAAATCACTATTACATTAATCTTACTTTCCTTTTTACCTAAAACATTTTCGATTCCTCCCTCAAGGAGCACATCTATTATTTTGGGAGGCAAAGACTTTTTCAGATTCACTAAAGAGACACCAGCAACGGTCAGGCATTCCCTAATAAATGGAACGTCAGTCAGATCCCTAGAATTACAAGAGACAAAAGCAGTACCAATAAGTTAGAACTGGTAAGTTACAAAAAAAATTCTATAGCCTCTGTTTCATTTTCATGTAAAGAAGCTAATAAGACTTCTTTGAAGACTGGATTATTTTTGACAGAGCTTACACAATTTACTTCAAAATGGCTAATGAAAGAGTTCACACTGAGCTTAGGCTACAAGTTAATGGCTTGTAAAATTGTGTACAACATGATTTTATAAAGTAACTCTTCAAAAAGGACACCTACATGTATCAGAATACCTACTTCTGAATGAACGCCAAGTCTCTGACTTTTTTAATAATTCAATTAGTTGAGGCCATAATATCAGCAACCTTGCCTCAATCTCTTTCAAACAGTAGCTAACATTCCTGTCTTTGTGAAGGCAGGTTGAGTATAGGACAAAAAATAAAGGGAAAGCATCCAGAACTCACTTTGCTGTGGGTCTCATGCTGGGCTGAATCTGTAGCATCATAAATAAAATTGGAAATAAAGGCAAAGAGCCATTATCTCCATTTTGCATTAGTGTCAGAACCCCCTCAAGACGGCTGGTATCCTGTCTAATACCCTGCAGTAATGACGTTATCTCTTCTGCCTGTAAAGAGTATAGTATCAGCAGAGCTTTCACACACTCGTTTACAGACATCCTGGTGGGCCCATGACATTTTAAATCTATAATGAAACATTATTACATACATTCAGAACAAAGCAGGTCGTCATGTCAAGTAGAATACAACCTAGAGACCAGATGTCAGATTTCTCAGTAAAAGAAAAAACAAATGTTTCTGGAGCCATCCAAGACTTGCTATCTGTTGAAATAAGAATCATATATTGCTGACATCGTACTACACAGGTTTTGCTTGCACATGCATAAACTGCAGGCAATTGTTTTATGTCTAAAAATAATTTAGAGATATTCTGCAGAGATTAGACTTTTTAAAATGGTGATATGCCATAAAAGACTAAGAAGCACTATATAACTAATGAACAATTTTCTAAGATGTTACTGCATATGTATAAAGCTAAAAAAGATTCCAACTGTATCTATTGCAGAGTTCTGAGACTCACAAACATAGCTGCAATTTTTAACTGTGAACACAATTAATGCTGCAGGCAACCGCCTATGAATATCCTATTCATACTTTAGAAGACAAATAGTATAATGCGGAGAAGAGGGAGGGAAGATCATTCTTTCCTCTTTGGCTGATTTTTCTCTGAGGACTAAAAATATTCACCATAATCTTCAAAAACAAAGTAACAAAAATGTAAAACAAATATCTACTTTCTTCCACTCTTATTTTCCATTTCAGCTCATCTGTCATAAGTGTTTCTGTACTGAAGTCGCTAAGCATGAAGGATGCTTCACCAGTCACAAGTATGTTTGATGGCTTGAGATTTCTGCAACACAAATATTTTCTGTCAGCCCATGAAATCAGTCCAATCATATAAGAACTGTAGGCTCCCAGCATCTTTACACATCAGAAGGCTTGGGAGTTTTGGGGAGAGGGTACATGGGGTGGTGGTAAGGGCTTTGGGGTTTTTTGTTTGTGGTTGTCAGTTTTGTTAGGTTTTTTTAAATATACAAGTGAAAGTCAACTGAAATACAACTATTTTCTTCTACTGTGAAATGCTTTAAACTTTGTGATTGTGACACAACTTTATCTGAACATGATATGCAACGGTTGTCTCTTACTTTAAATATGCAAAGTATACCTTGTCCATCACAGCCACCGAAACGTAAGCGTTAACAGAGATGGTTAATGTTCTAATATTAATATTAGAATTTTAGTGCTTTCAAAAAAACAGAGATAACACCTCATTCAAATGGATAATTCTATACAAAACTCAAGAAATAGATGACTTCAGAAGTCACAGAAAACTAACCTATATATGAAGTCCAGAATTTTTACCTCCTACTCCCCCTTTTGGAACAGTAAAATTCACTGCCTCTGGGCAGCTGTGCTGAACCAACAGTCACTGCAAAGAACAATGACCTATCAGACAAAAAGAATGAGACTTCTACTTACCTGTGGAGAATATTTTGTTTGTGTATATATAATAAAGCATCCACCATCTGTCCCAGGAACTTCACAATCACCTGTTGAGGAGAATAGACATGAAAGTGTAACATAAACAGAATAACTTCCAAATATATTTTGGAAGATAGCTTCCAAAACCACCCTTCAGCAAAACACTGTGCTTTGAAGATTTTAGGAAGGACTTTGAGAAAGAAGGAATACTAAGGAAGAAATATACAAGCAGTGAGACTCTGCCAGTTCAACTAGATGCTTCTTCTGTATTTTTTACCATGTCTGTCATTTTTTCTGACTTCTGCCTTTTTTCCTTGATTACAGATGAAAGATCTCCTTGGCCTGAGTGGTGCATTACCAGACAAAGGAACAGAGATGATATCTGTAATAAAATGACACCAAAATTGTCCAATTATCTGCAAATAATAACATACCCAGTAAGATAAAACCAAGCACTTGGCCAAACTGGTGGGTGCGATGTTCACCAATGCCAAGGCGTTCTGAAACGATTAATTGCTAACAGAGGAGGCAATATTTACTTTCTTTTAATAAAAATACAGCATTTTTTTTTGTTTTGTTTTGTTTTTTTTAAACATTATCAAGCATCTTATCTGAAGCCATATGGGACAATTCAAGTCAAGTATACATCCATAAAATCAAGACAAATTTTGCCTGAGCACTGAATAAAATTTGAAAATAAGTCAGGGCTTTCAGCTTCCTATAGTCTCCTATAAAAGGGTTTTCATGCAGGCATGAAAGTCAGTATTGCACACTGATTCACATTAGAATCAGTGAGTCACCGTGCAATACTGCCATGTGATGGGCTCCAATCCATATATCTTCACAGCTTTTCAGCATGTTTTTTTTCAGGAATTTAAAAAGCAGGCTTGTTTCAAATGGAATAACCTTCTTTTTTAGTATATCATACCAATGACCCAAAATTTAAATCTGCAAAAATGCTTACATGTCTACAATGTTAACCACGTATTCCAGTTTAACCAATCCTATTTCATTCTCACCTCATTATCCCAAGTCACAAAAAATTCCTTGTAAGCACAGATGTTTGTATGATGAAGTTTTAGCAAATCCATTGCCTGCATAGAATAAAAAAAAAAGTACAGAGCTTCCTCTAGCTACATAGCTCTTCCCATTAAGAAGACCTTAAATAATAATATCCTAAGGAGTTCCCAACTTGTTCATGTTGCACATCTGATCAAATTCTTTCAGTGTGCAAGCTCTGTTATATACTTGCATGCGCAAGTGTCAAGTTGAGGAAAATATTTCACTAAGGCTGTACTCAATGTAATGCTGTAGCAGCCTTGTGAGTGAGATTCAAGGCTATAAATTGATCCTTAGGGAGATGATATGTAAACATCTCCCTTCTTCAGTTCCTAACATCCAAACCAGAAAACACATACTAGAATATGAAAGTCAAGAAGATTTTTCTAGCATAACCACTATTTCCAGTAACCCCTATGTAAGCTTGAACCTCAGAAAATATGATGACACTAGTGAGATGCTTATCTCCTTGAAGTTGATTTCCGTGTAGAGCTCTAACAATTACCAACTACTTTAGCAAATTTACTGATGATGTAAAAGTTAAAAAGAATTCAACATACTCTCCTATAGTTATGTTCGTGGCTGTGCAGACACCAGAAAAACTAAGAAGAGCCATACTATCAGCTGGTGTAACTACATTTATTTCAATAGATGCATATATCAGCACAAAAACTGGATCAAACTTTATCAGTAAAGCCATTCTCGGTACATAAAGAGGTAACCTCTCGAGTAGGATGAAGCATCTGTACAGACATGTATTCTCACTCATTTAGAACTGCAGATGTCAAGCATACTGGACACTGTGAGACTAATTCATCATGTGCTACTTCACATATTTTGTGGAGAGAAATTTTTTTATTTTAATAGTTTTTCTGATGTTGCTTCTTACTCGAGGCATTGAAACATGTTCGCACAAAAAAAGTTCAACAAAAGAAGAAAACCAGTCAAATCATTCACATCAAAACCCACCCAACTCTGAGAAATTAACATATAATGAAATGTTAACTAGAAATTGAGTTATTAATAATAAACTGTAAACAGATCAAGATTCTCCTTCAGCTTAAAGGCCAAAAGGATGAGCTTTGCTTATGTCTTCAGCACAAAACAAATACAAACTCTGAAAAAAGACTATCCCTCTGAGAGCAGCTGTCCATTTGAATCTACATATTCAAATATAAGAACAATTAATACAAAATCCTGGCCTGAGCTCAAGCAGAGGACAAGGAGAACACCCCTCAGATAGTCCTACCTGATTTATATCTTGATTATTTACTTAGTCAACCCTTGTAGATAAAAGACTTTGTTAAGATTTTGGTCTTTGTAAGTGAAGTAGTAAAGAAAAACTGCACTGATACCTCTTTCAAGGCTTCATTTGCTTGTTCTTCTTCAATGCATTCAACCTGCACTAAACAGAAGACTAGGATGTAATACAGAGACAGCCAAACTTTAAGTCAGAACAATCTTCCCAAGATGACTGGAACTGCAAAGTCTGTATAAATTAGCATAATTTTTCAGTGATAGCACCAATCTCTAATGTTTGGACCAGCCTTGCTGTTGGGAGATGGCCAGAAACAGAGCTTTAAATAGACTGCAACAGGTAGCCAGTCCTTCTCCTGGACTATCAACACCGCAGTAAGCTAAGGTGAAAACACACTGCATGGACCTAAATAGGCTACTCCCCCTTCTGCATTTTTAACCTCAAGATTCTAGTAAACTGATCTGAAACTTGTGATCTCCAAAACAGCAGCACAGTAAGGTGCAAGCCTACTCTTACCCTGTGGCCAAGCTGCCTAACATTGTTTGTCTCTGTTACTGTAAGAAGGGTCCATGGAGATGACAATCATGCCAATGGACTCTTCTTTTCCTAGCAACCACCTTCTCACCTGCTTTATTACATATTTCTTCTCCGCACCCTTTTCTGTTTTCAATTCAACTACCAGCATAGTGCCCAGCGCCCCAGGCTGCAGCTGCCCCAGCACCTGTGGGGCAGAGGAGAGACACTAATGCACTTGCTCAGCTGCAAGCGGTAGAACAACCAAGGCAGAAAGGCCCTTCAAACCACGTTTCCCCAGACACCCTCCACACACCTCTAGTTTCCCACTGCAGGACCACAGCCACCCCAGCTCTGGAGAGGCAGAGAGGCCTCCCCCCAGGGACATTTCCCCTCCCTTCCCCCCTGCTGAGCAAAGCACCTTCCATCTCCCCAGGGCCATCCACACCCCAGCTCTTCCCTCCCTGGGCCATACAGGCCTCTTCCTTAGAGCAACTTACACCCTCATCAAGACCACACACCCCCTCCAGGGCCACGTACCCCCCAAGGCCACTTAACACTCCCTCCCCCAGTCATGTACGACCCCAAGGGTACTATGCCCCCCTCCTCTACACCACCGTGCAGGGCCACAGCTGCCCCCTTCCTGCCGGGCAGGCCCTGCCTCTTCGGGCAGCACCTTGTATTTCTCCATAGCAGGATAGGGCCCAGCCTCCCGGCGGCGAGTATGGAGAGACCCCCGGGCGCAGGGCAGAACCTCAGCCGTTGGTAGTGGATGCCCAGCAGGGCAGGGAGAGGCAGACACGCTTCCCCTTCTCCCCAGGCAACGCTTTCAGACCCAAAACACGCAGCTATAAGCGCCCAGGCTGGGGCAGAATCAAGGAGCAAGCCCCAAATCCAGCCCCCCGCGCGACCCCTCAAAAACGTCTCCCTTCC
>NW_010514836.1:0-723 GCF_000687285.1 Phaethon lepturus
CTTAATGATTCTGTGATTCTGTGAAGTGGGGGGATTTTTCTCCATGAGACTACAGGTCCACAGAGTAACTACTTTTAATCTCCCAGACCTCAGGGCATAAACAGCTTCCAGCACCCTTCCGAAATGACCACCTACATTTCAACATCCAAAGGCCCTGAAAACTTGTTTTGTTACCTCAGCGTTTGGTCGTGCCCAGAGAAGACTGAGGCTCTGTTAACAGTGCCATAGGGCAATGCAGCCTTGCAGGCAGCAATCTAAATAAACCAAACTCATACAGTGCCAAACAAAGGCAAAGGTGTGTACTGGATCGTCAAGATTTACTCAGCTGGTTGGGAGCAAAACTCAGCTCCCATCTTGCAGAGCAATATTATGTACTGGAGACGGAGGTACCCCAGGGAAAAGGATCCTACAGTCAGCCCCGCAGAAGCATGATGTCGTTTGAAGCCCACAGAAGTCTGTAGTCAGTGAGATGCCTGGCCCAGAGGCTGGTGTCTCCATGGTTTAGCTTTCCAGGTTCATTCCAATTTCTTTCCTCTGGGTGCTTTGGGTCACCTGATTCTTAGATGATTAAGACATCCACAGCACAGTGTCAGAAACAGTGTCCAGGGTTTATGGGGACCTGCAGTTTTTGGAGACAGCAGGGAGAGGCCAGAGGCATGTCCTGGGGCATTTCAAATGGACTCAGATTTCTATACATGAGCGAATGAGTTCTGTTAAGAAAGA
>NW_010514836.1:888-15687 GCF_000687285.1 Phaethon lepturus
TCCCTTTCTTTTTTTTTTTTTCATTTTTCTTTTTTCTTCCCTTCTCTTTTTTCCTACTGGAGATTTAAAAGGTAAAATGGAGCTTTCCTATTCAATTGCTTGGGTTCAGTATTAGCTTGCTAACCAAGGGTGTGATTCTTTTCCCTCTGGCCACAGACTCACTCATGCCAGCGTACAAGCTCTAACTTAGCTGTTCATATTGTTGTCTACATATATATAAAAAAAGAAAAGAAACCCTGGCCTCCTGTTTCTGGCCATTACTTGGTCTCTTCTCCCTTAGTAGGAATCAGTAAGCAACAGTAATTCATTTGTTCTTAAACTTTAGATGACCATGAACAGAGTAATAAAAGGGAACTTTTATAAAATTACTGTGTTTAAGAACCTGCAGGGGAGAGGGAATTAACACTTTTTTGCCACTGACCCATTTATATTAATGGTTATAGGTAGGTAACATCAAAAAGTCAGCAAAGGCTCAGGAAACAAAAAGGGGTAAAAACCCAATTTGTTCCTCATTAAGGTGTTAGAAAAGTCCAAGATAAACCTATTTAAAATTGATCTGATAAGCTGGGGAACTCTGATTCACCGATGTGTTTTTCTCTGCTAATGGCCCTTTGCTAATATTTATCCATTGCTTTGAGTAACTATTAATCTCCTAAGTTGAAAAACTCTACAAATACAATTTCTAGAGCACTTAACCTTTCATGTTTGCTGTATCCAGAGTTTGGGTTGACTTGGATACTAAACACTACATTTTACTTAATTTCTATGAGCTCTAAATTACTAAAATAAGGGCACAAAGACTATTTAAAACTAGCTTCTCTTCTTTTTTTTGTCCTACACAAAAATATGATATTTTTCCAAAGCGTAATGAAGTTGAATTCACTTTTGCTTTCCCACTTGCTCACTTCTGTCCGTTACTGAAGCTCCTTCAATTGCCATGTGCTTGCAAGTGTCATTTTTTTCCTTCATAATTTGACATCAGAAACAGCCACAGAGGTAACAGCTCAGCAGCATGAATGTCTTTCTAATGATGTCTTAGAGAAAAAAGGAAAAAGAAAGTATCCAACTACAAGCCTAATAATTCTAATATCTGGCAATAAATCTTGATTTTTAAAAATGAAAAATTTCCATAAACTTTCTCATATATGCAGCCACTCAAGTTTATCTTTTCACATCAAAGCTTTTGATCCTTCTCTTTTTCTCTTTCTTTCTTCCCCCCCCCCCCCCCCATCCTATTCTGGCCATGACAACTAAAGGCTTTTGAAAAAATGGCCAGGGCTCTGAACAAAGCCTGTTGTTGCAGGTAATTGTTGAAATATCAAGGGTATTCCGTCCTCCATTACTTAAGCTTTCATTTGTGGCTTTCATGGTTTTGAGGAATGTTTATGGCTGACAATCCTTTCTTTACGGCTCTATCCTTCAAGCTCTGGCTGATACCGCTGAGAATGACCGCATGAGTGACTGATAAAATGTCAAGATGCCATTATTTCCAGGAGAGTGTTTGGGAGCAATAAGATCCGTTTCAATTTATCTCATCCACCTGACTTTAAGGCTCCAGGTTTTGCTTCTTGGACTGCTACAAGGGAAAACAAAACAAACCTCCCCCCCTGCAACAAATAAAAAAATTATAGCTTTAAGCACTCCAATCTGATATTATTCAAATGGGTTATAATGGGAGCAGAGCTGTGACGTTTGAGCCATATTTCACAAAGCATGTCAGTACAATATTTTGGACTTAATTAATAATCTCTGTGAAAGCCAGTTTGTGAATCGCAATAACCATATTTTAAAACTTGCGAAATGCCGCAACAAAAAAGCAATTCGCAAGGCAGATGGTGAAGCAAGGCCTGTAGAGCAACAAAACGGAGAGATTTACAGTGGGTTTCAGAGAGTCTTCTGCTAGGATTTAGCCCTCGCCAAAACTGTACCACTTCTCAAATGGTCTTTGAGGGTCGCCAGACTACTGATAAATCCGGGTGAAGAGAAGGCGGCAAAACAAACTGCCAAATGAAATAAAGAAAAGTATGAATTAATATTTTGCATAGATGGTTTTCCAGTGCATTTACTCTAATGCCATTGCACTCATTTTAAATTAAATAGCAATCACTTGATGTAATTCAACTGTAAACTTTCTTAAGCTGCAGTTTTCTAGGACATGGATTGGAGTTTTGTTCTGTGTGTACTCGGCGCCTGGGACGGTTTCTGTCGTCTTCTTGTCTGGTACTCGTGAGAAGAACTGGCACAATCTTAACAGTGTTAATAATAGTAAGAAAAACTGTTTAATGTGATAATGCTACTTTAGCAGCTTTTTGGGCTCCGGTCCTATGTGTCATGAGGCAGCTCTTGATCCCTCCCCTGAGGGGGCAATGACCACCTGGGCTGAGCCACCTCCCGTGGGTGCGGAGGCTGTTGGGGAGCTGACGGGTGCTCAGATTTGCCCTTCGTAGGACAGAAAGGGACTGAAGGGAAAACCTGCTGCTCTGACTCAGCTTTTCCAGAGGCGTTTCAGATACATCCTGTCCAACGTGTAAGGTACTCATGTGCTACAGTGATTAATCCGAGCTACAAGAATGTAATTAACTGCCATTTAACTGCAGTTAAACTGGCATTTAAATTTGCTGAGGCACAGATTTGACAAAAGGTCCTGAGGTGTGGCAGAAGTGCTAAGGCTGACAGAAAGCTGGTCTTGGTCTGGTTTAAATTAACCAATCTGGTTTTAAAACCTCAATCTGGTTTAAAAAAAACTTACTCTAGCTAGACTCCCTGGGAGGTTGTGCTTCAGACCAGCTTCTAACTCCTCCCATGTTATTAAGAAGTTTAAAAACTGGAATGAAGTTTGAGTGCTGGGCATATTTTCCAGGAAATTTTCAAGGCGGCTTATTTTCCTGCAGCATCGGAGCTAAGATACTCTGCGTTGCTTCTTTTTTGAAAACAGAAGGAAAATCAGAAATGGAATCAGGAAGGACAGAAGTTCCCACAATCCCCTTTTGACAAAAAATACTTAGTTTTCATGAAACTGTTCAGCTTTTTTATGAAAGAGATGCTTTATAACAGGAGGATTTGTGACCACCAAGCCCGAGATTAACAAGCATCAGCTTTTCTTAGGGGTATGCTGTTAAGCCATACAAATCAGGCAGGCAGATTTGGTATTGCACTACACAGTGAAAAGGAGGTACAAAAGACAGCTAATCAAATTATTTACACCCACTGTGAATTTCCTGCACCAGGTAAATGTCAGCAGGAAATGGAAAGTCAACACTAGCCTATCCCATCACTTTGCTTTTACCTTCACAAAAATAAGGCAAGCAAACCCAAATTTAGTGTTTCAACTGAGGGTACGGGATTGCCTTAAACATTAAAACAGTTCTGCTTTTTTCCTATCTTCTTATTTATGCATACTTACATGTCGTAAGTACAACCGTGCAGGTAGCTACATCCTTTTCCTGAGTGTTGTGGTGAGAACTGGCCAGAGCTTCACTGCTGGGTGGGAACCAGGACCAGCCTGACATGGATGTGCAGGGACAGGGGCAGCAAGAATAGCTGAGCATCTGCTGGTTTTGGTGAAGGTGGAGGACATTTATGGCAGATGCGACAGAAGACTTTGACAATTAGTTCTGCTGAGAGGGACTAGCTCCTTAGAGGGATAACTGCTGAGTGATACCACTTTTGCTGCAGCAGCAGCTAGAGCTGGTTTTCAGAGATTCAGGAATAAAACAACGTGACTTTGGCCATTTTGCTGGACCCCCAGTGATCTGCTGCCTTACTTAATTGCTACTCGCCCAGGGCTGGCCTTGTTTACAGGTAATTTGACAGATGGGATTGTTGAAGAATCCTGAAGTAACTCAAACTTCTACCAAAGCACATCATTCTCTTTGCCAGGTGTGAATTTCATCTGCTATCATCACCCAGGCTGCTTAGGCTCTCTGAAGACCCTCTCAGTCTTCCTGATCTTGACTTGCTACTGTATTAAGTAAAACTTACTTCTGTGAGAAAGAGTAAAGCTTTCTAGATGTAATTCTCAGAAGATTGTTTTTCCTGAGCTCAGCTAAGACACTCCAAAAATAGGCTGGGTTCATTTTGCCTTGTTTAGAACACTAAAACATCAGTTTTGGGGCTCAGAAGGACATATGAGGTGATCAAGTTCACTTACTGGATACCATTTTTACCTTCCAGTGACATTCTGGACAGCAAGTAGAAAAACTGTCAATATTCTTAGAGAATCTGCTCATAGATTTCTGGTCTGATTCTGCAAACTGAAGCAAGTGGATACACATTCAACCAGAAGACTCCTCTGAACCTAAAATAGAGTCCTAATGGTTATTACTCGCATGATAGTTGTGTCAAGTAGTCCTCCCTGATATCAGGGGCTCCCTTGCCTTAGCTGACAGGCCAAATGAAAGCTGGTAGGGGAAGAAAAATTGGTCACAAAGCAGATTAATGACAGAAACAAGATTCCTCACTTCCACTCCTGTAATTTGGTCACTGGAGAATTACCAAGACCAAAACCCTGTGCTCATGATAACTCCTGCTTTAGTGATACAAAGGTTTCACTCAGGCTTGACCTATGCTGGGGTTATTCATGAAAACAAAGGTATAGATTAATCAGTAAAAAGGAGCTTCAAACTTTCTAAGGATCGTCTGTTGCTGCTGCTGGGTTTCATTCTGCCATGTACGTCCATGCAAGTCATCCTGGTTAGCGAGGGTGGCAGAATCAGGTCCAGGAACATTTAGTCTTATGCCTGACAATAACTTACTTCCTGGGCATGTGTCATCTCTCTAACCAGATGCACTTTAAAATAGAGCAGTCCCTTATACTACAAAAAAGGTTTTTTTTCCTTATGTGAATAAAAAAAAATAATTGAAAACCACTTACCTGGTCAACATTATTTCATAGGGTGCTGAAGTATAAATCAGAGTGCGACCTTCATAGAAATTTCAGATTTATTTACAGTGGTTTGCACTGATCGCTTTATCTACAAGGAGCTCAGTTTCCCCTTGGTGACTCATAAGTAATGTGGTCCACGCAAACCCGTGTAAATAGATCCAATATTTCAAGGAAGGTCATGCTATATACTCTCTTTGTTTCTCAAGAATAGATGATGGCTTACTGCAGGGCTGATACGACATTTATCTTCATGAGTGAGGAGGTTGATTGTGTGGCCCAAAGGGCAATAGTCATGGCTGCTGGGCACCCAACGGGAATGAAACACACCCCATAAAACTTTGTGTCTACGTGATGAAAGCTCCTTACTCTCCAGATTGTCTGCAGAATACACTTAATGGTAAAGACCAGTTTTCTTTCAATAGGAGAAAGAGAAAGGAGATAAATCCTTATATTTCCAGGATTGAGAAGACCTCAACCTGCTGTGGGAAAGCAAGTCAGCTCCCTTGTGAGAGAAATTTCTTGAACCTTCTTCTGATGCCTCCTTGGTTCCTGCCAGCCCACCAGATCAACCATTGGCTTCATGCAGTCCAGGGTTGCCTGTATCTCTTCTCTTCTGCAGACAAATTCAGATCTACGGGTAGGGTGTATCACCTGTAAAAGTCCAAATCTATAGAAATGGATACAGTGCTATGCTCTTGGGCTTTTAGTTTCAGTTTCATATGCATTGTTGTTTGGGGTTTTTTTTAACATCGTACTGTATCAAATGGTATGACATCACAAGACACATAGCTTACCATAACACAACACCAATGTGTTGAAGAGTTTCCAACAAAAGATGAATCCAAATCATCCATCAGTTAAAAGATATACCTACATAGTGTAATGATTTTCTCCAAGACATCTGGATGGTATCATATTTCATTATCTGGATGGTTTCATATTTATCCAAGAAGTTAAATCAGTAATCCAAATGTTTTGTCTTACCTCTTAATTTTCTTTTCTATGTAAAAAAATGGGACTATTTTTTCTTGAAGTAGCAGTCTAGGACTCTGGAAATCAGGAATAAAGGTGTTTTTTTTTTTTCTTTTCCCCAACAGATTTTCCAGGTGAACTTTGCGGAATACTTCAAATTAGCTGTAGAGCATTTCCAGGTGGTCAGTTCCCACAGCTGATTTCTCTGTGCCTTTGTTTCTCATTTACAAAAAGGCGATAATGTTATTTCCTTTCCCTTATTTCCATTCCAATTTAAATCTTAGTGTTGCCTGTTAGACCTTGTCTGTGCTGATCCTAGTTTAAGGGAAGCTAGTAACAAAAATACCTTCCTCCCAAAAGAGAGATTTTGGAAATGAGCAGTGGTATACAATAACAAGAATATAAATCTCCATCATGTTAACAATTTAATTGCTATAAATAAAATATTATCACCATGTTCTCAGGCCTTTTCTAGAATACTTTTAGGGCTGCATCTGTGAAAGAAATAAGGTGCATAATACCATTGACCCAGTGTATTTTAATCAATCCTTGCTCAATCACTGACTGCAGCACAGACTCCTAGTGTATGAATTTTTGTCACTTGGTCCATGTTTATTTTTAAGAGAGATGGCAAAAAAAAAAAAGGCCCCACAAGGCAATAATTCCATTGTTCAGGAACCTCAGCCAGTTCTGACAGCTGGCAAGGAGAAAGGTTAGCTCCTGCTGACTTTTGCAGTGGACGGGAGAGAAGCATGGAGAGCATGAAGATCAGAAGGTGAACGAGGTGCCCCCAGGGACAAAATAGATGACTTTAAAGTGAGGGAATGTAGAAAGATTATTTAAAAAATACAAAAAAAACTCAGAAAACCCCCCCAAGACTGCTGTTCAGGAGGAACCTGAGTGACTTCAGAAATGTCAACAAGTAGGAGAGAAGTGGCCAACGAAGGCAGGTAGTTGTTAGAGGATTTCTCAAGATGCAGAGTATGGGGTGCAGGACTATGATAGGTCTGTTAGGAGGTGAGGCTGTTGGGACTGACCTTGTACGCATGGCATCTGCTGGGAACTCTGCTTTAATTTTGGCAGGGAAGTTGCATCTTACTTGGATTGCTTTGCAAATAAGTGGAGCTCTATAAGTTCTGCAAAATGTTTTCTGTGAACAGTCCTTCAAAAGTTGAATGAATACCCTGCAGCACCACTCGGCACCCCGTGGAGCTCATTGTCTGCAAAAAACATGAAAAATTGAGTTTCACAAGGACAAATATTTGCAGGTTTTTTCGAAGTGGGCGTGTGAATTTTCTACTTGACAGGTTTGTAGACAAAGCACCATCTATGGGCAGGCTTTTACAAATGGCCTGTTAGGGCGTTTCTGAAGTGTCCTGGCTACTCTTAAAGAAGGGATGCTGGAGGAGACAGATAGATGGCTGTCAGGTATAGCAACCTAGGAGTTAAGCAGATGAAATTTTATACATAAGAACAACTACATAAATACTGATGCTTTACAAGCCAGTATCCATTGATGAGACTTGTGGTCACCATGACAACGTTTTAAAATAAATCTGGGTGGTTCTGAATCAGGGACATTAGGTTTAAACTAGCTCATTATGGGTATGGAAGGTCTTGGGGATGGAGACCCTGACCACAGCTCAAAGGATATGGCTACAAGGCCAGTGCTGGCTGGCATCCTCCTCCTCCCACCCACAAGGGAGGTGGAGGACCACAAGGTCCTTGCACAAGGAGCCAGCACAAACTGCAGGCAGCAGCAGTTTCACAGCATCTCCGCCGCCCAGTGACCCTGTGCTGGACCCACCAGACCATGCTGGGCTGTGGGGTCACGGTGGTGGGCAGAGGCTGCGATAGCATACTTCCCTGAGGTGTCAGGAGTCAGGAGATGCCTGCCAGGGATGCTCTGAACCCTGGAAAGTCGCACCAAGTGCCATCCTACTTGTCCACCTCCCAGCACTGCAAACTCTCCTTTCACCTGGCTATTGCTATGAGACGTGGTTGCCCTTGCTGGAGAAAGAACAAAATTGAAAGAGCAAGAGCACTGCCCTGCCGTGACGACTTCTGATCCTGCATCTGCAGGGTCGGCCCTGGCTCCTCGTCACCGCACGGTGTTGCTTGGTGCGCGGGAGGTACAAGCTGGGAGATTCGGGAGCACGGCCAGGAGTCAGCGCTCCTACGGCAGGCACCACCGAGCAGAGCCTTGCAAAGCCTTACGTGATGCCTGCAGTACCTTGTAGCAATCGCCTTGCAGTTATCCGGCAGGTTTTTCTGTTGTGGAGGCTGGAGTTGATGTCAGAGGGGTACAGGGTAAGCGAAAGATGAATTTGGTCCAGTCCATCCTGGGGGCTGTGACCGACGCAGACCTCTCAACGGTCCAGAGCAGATGGGGAAAAAAAAAAAAAGTAATAAAATAAACCTCTGCAGAAGAAAAGAAAAAAGGATGCCTGAGCAGAGCGTAGGGCATGCTGAGCCGTACAGCCCGTACGGACATCGTGGATGTGCTGAGCAGCAGCGTGCGGGAAAGGAATCTCTCCCAACACAAAGATGCTTTTCTGCCTGCAGAGCATTCGGCAGCGGGTGGGTTAATTTAGCAATGTCGTGCTCAGAGCGTATCCAAATGTTCCACTGGTCGCTCTTGAGTTACTCTGTGTCTCAGGTGTACTCTTCAAGTATTTTAAAGGGGGTAATGATTTTTTTTTTTTCCTGGTAGCGAGTACAGCCAGGCAGATATAATTTTAATATAAAGGGGAAGTTTACTAGAATAGAATTTAAGAATATTAAAAAGGGATTTGGTTCCGAGAGAAATATTAGCAGTAAAGGCAAGGATAAGGATTTTGGAGAAATTTAATTAAAATTTAATCTTCTTTCTAATTAAATTTCCTTTTAATTAAACTTAAAATTAAATTCGCTTTGTTTAATTGGAGGAATTTAAAAAGTATTACCTTAGAGTGTCAATCATTTTTTTTTCCACACTATAAAAAATAGTTTACCCTGGTTTGTCTAGTTTAAAAGATGAGATTTCACACTGAGTGCAAAAAAAAAAAAAAAAAGTGATAAAAACATAACATTTAAATGTAAATCAATTTACTCCTCAGTTATCTTCCACCTCTTCCCCTCTCCTCCCCTCCCATCCCTCTTACCTGCCATACTGTAAATGAGGACAAAACATTTTTCCACCCCTGGGAGCCTGCCTGGGTAGGCAGGGAATACCCTAACCCTTCTGACACCTGGGCCACACAATTATTACGGGATGGAGCTCTGGGCCGTGACAGCGCTTTGCTCTGCTTGATGCCCTTAACCGTTTTCCTGCCTTGCCAATCATAATTTCTCTCTCTTCTGTTTGTTTGTGTTTGGTTGGTTTTGGTTTTGGTGGGGGGAGGCTTGGGGATGGGAAAAGAAACAAAGGAACAGACGGCTCCTCCGAGCTCGCGATGCCTCGGGGTGGCTCTGCGCCAGCGTCACTTGGTGACAGAGAAGTCCCCAAATGCCCTACTCCTTCCAGATGCCTCTCAAACTCCCCAGTCTCCCTCTCTTCCCTCCTTGGTCTCTAAAATGCTGCAGCGTGCCTCATCTTGCCTTAGATTGTGCTTCTTTTGCTTTCCACTTTGATTGCCTCCCTGCTGGCCCTGAACTCCTCCCCTCCGCTGAGAGACGACGGACTAAGGCCATTGGTGACAGCCTGCCCTGAGCTAAACCAAATAGTGATTTTTCTGATCTCAGTTTTCTTATCTATCTTGCTCTCTTCATCTATGTCCTCATCCTCAGCTTCCACTTTACTGATGTGGATGACTCTCATTGTAGCTCAATGGATACCTCTTCATGGCTCCTTGCACCTAATTCCCCTGGTTATAGATTGGCATCTTGCACGTTTTTGCTGGTTGCCCTCTTTTCACACCCTATACCTCCTCTTGGCCTCATTCAAGTTCACGGTAACAGCCATGTGAAAACTCCCATCTGAGCCTTTTGCTGTTCCCCCGATATAGCCCCTCTTCCTCTCAGACCTCTCTCCCGCATTTCTTCTGCTCCCATTTTTCCCCTTGTTCATTCTTCAACCCTTTTTTTTTTTTCCCTTTCCTTGCTCTCTCTGGTACCCTTGTGTGACGGGGCGTGTGCCGTCACTGCAGCCAAAGACAACAATATGCAGCGAAGGTGCAGGTCATGAGTCCAGTGAACCTGGGGTCATCAGAGGGGTTGCGTGCACCCTACTCTGTCCAGTGACCTCTCAAACTGTGCAAAGTTGCAACCTTCCCATCGCTCTACAAACAAGCCCTTGGACATCAGTAATACCTCTTTGCCTACTCCCTCAGCTTGAGAACGTTCTCCACCCTCAGAAGAAGAGCGATGCTTTGCCTTTCATACCATCAAACCCAGCTTTTCCTCAGCATCTCTGTTGTCCTGGGCACAAACCGAAGCAGGTTTAAAGCAACTGAAGTCAAACGCTTGGAAAAGATGTGGTAGATGAGGAATAGAAGAGGCAGGACCAGCAACTGAAATGTCACCAGTAAACTAATGCACACTCATTTCGGTGCTTTGCTGTGTGTGCTTTGAATGGCTGATACCATGGAAATATGAATTAAAGTGGGGTGAGGAGGATGTCACAGTAATCAAGATGGGAGATCACTGAACTGGAGAGTGTCTGAGCCTGAATTTGCCAAATCAATTGATAAAAAACAGTTTTCTCCATAATAATATCATCAGTCTCCTCTCTAAATATTTCAGGTGCTGAAATTGTCTTCTGTACTTGAATTTATAATAATAAGAAATAATAAAAAGCTCAAGCAAAAGGATTAAGCCAGAATGAGCTGCATGTACGTGCTCTATGCAAATTGGTGACACCACTGTATTCATAATTCATCGCAAGTGGTTGAAGGTAAATAGATTTTTATTTTTATTCCCTGTGAATTTCTCACATAAGCAGGAACTATCTCTTTAGAACATTTCCCCCCTCTTGTTTTATTTCGGTTGAGAAAGAAAGTAAATAAACAGATGACTGTAGCAGCTCCTGATCTCGTGTTGTATAAGATGCTGATCCGGAGTCTGTACGACCCTGTCCAGACAAATCCTTTCTGCTTGGCTCTGCCTCAAAGTAGAGCTGGTGGCTAGGGACCTGAGGAAGGGGCATATAGGAGGGGGGCATCCCCCCAAATTTCACTGGTTTGAAAGATCATGAAGGGAAAGTTATGAGAGAATGATATTTAAGTTATCCCCCATCCTCACTGTGTTTTCTATGTTAAGACCTAAGATGACTTCTTTAAATAAAATTAAGCAGAACCATAAAAGCAGAGCAAACCGTGAAGATGTTCAGACACAGAGTTAGGGGACCACAGTACATCCTTAGTAGGAGCACTGTGTATAACGGGACTTGGGAGCAAGAAAGAGAAAAAAGAATTCAAATAAACATTTTTATCTTGATGACCCTTAAATGAAAGGACAAGGAAACAGTATGATCAGCTAGCAAAACATCAGGAAGATAAGAGCTTGTTGTCAGCAGGGAGGGCCTGATTCTCCCTTCGTTTGTCATTTGCATCTGTGCAAGGAGAATGACAAATTGCAGCAAAGATGCTACCAAATCAGATCAGTTTAAACCAGTTTGCTGGCTTTGCACGTGCTTTAATGACAGTACAAGGTGAACAGAGTTGACTCCATCCCAAAAAGTGATCAGTTCATCTGAAACCTGAGCTAGGGTTTTATTAAGTATTAAAATACAATTTTTCATACTGCCAGATTGGAAACGAAAACCCAGTACTGCAATATAATGATAAAGGGAATATTGAAATATCATTAGATACTTTAATAAATAGTTCCTCAAAAGTCCATACTTAATTTTCAGACTTCTGTTTCCTTTTTGGTATCTTAGGATAGTAAGATATTTCTACCATGAGTTGCTCTCTTTTTTACACAAGTTCAGTTTTATCTCAATTATCCACCAAGTAAAAACAAAAAACCAAAAAGCCCCCTAAAGCCCTTTATAGTCTTTCCACAAGACTAATATAAAGCAGATGTATCCTGCTGAGTTCACAGTATATTTTAAACAAAATGACCCCAGTGTTGTTCTGGATCTTCCAAATGCTGATATATATGAATACCTTTCCAAGGGGGAGCATTCTCAGGAGTATCCAGTGGGTCAGGCTTCCCCTGTTTGAAATGGTAATCGTATGCATGGGGTTGTTTTTCAGTTTCATTTAGTTCCTTTTTAAGTGTTTATTTTTGCAGCACGTTGGCCTATATTTTGATATTTTCCCCATATATTTCTCAAGGCAACTAAAAAGAATACACAGAAATATTTAACTCTTGTATGGCATCGACTGTGACAGTCCTCAGAAATATAGGTGCATATTGGCTGCTGCAGTGTGGTAACTCTCCAGATGTAAATCATCAGGTGTATAGCAGACATGAGGGAATACCTGCCTCATTTTCAAAAGCAATGTAGGATTTGATTCTAAAAAGTATATGCAAAGTAATTTATGGAAAATTTAAGCGCCAGGAGGGCAAAACCCAGAGCTCCTTCCTTCCTCCATGGCCAGCTTCACTTGGAGGTCCCTAAGGATGGGATTCACCCTGAGTGAGAATTTAGGTGTCTATACACCTGAATTTCGGTGTCTACAGTGTGTCTGTGAGTGGTATACAGCTGTATAAATGTAGCTGAGTTGTACCCAAAATGTCTGACTGAGAGCACTCCTTACACTCCCTGGCTAGGCAAGGTGGACATCCAAGCTCCCACTTAACCTCTACTATGATCTAGAGGCAGCTGAACTCTACTTAAGCCTATCTGCATTTGACACTCAAAGAGGAAGGAGAAAAGGTTGTCCTCTTTTCCCAGATTTCTATTTTTTACCCATTCACCAGTTCCATTCTGAGATACTTGGGTGTCCAAACACGCTGGCCTTCAGGACCTACATCCCATCATTCAAACAGGAGAGCCATGGAATTGCCCTCAACTTCTGCAGTAAGTGGTGTCCAGCTTTGGTATCTAACTGGGGTTGTCTTTGTCCACAGAATGGCTCTCTCCGGGAGCTGGACATCACAGTTACCCTCATCAATTATCCTTGTAGAGAAAGCTGTAGGTGACCTGTCTCCAAATTTATGCATAAAGATATGAGAGAGAAATTCAGGCCCAAGAACATGAAGCCTATTTGTTGCAGCAAATATGTAGTTGCCTATACTGGACCAACCATAGGTATTTAGGGAATTTAATCCTCTAAGATTTATAAAAAAGCAGTATTGACTTTGTGCCCCCATCCAGGGAGGAGACAATTAATGTGGACTGGTTTGTATCCATAGCTTTCAAACTGCCACACACGCTCAGCACAATTCGGACACAGTGAATATATTGAGTTTACGATACAGATGCTTAAACTAATTATCTTTTCTAATTTATCTCTTTTTGTTATTGAAAGAAAGTCTTTGTTTGTGTCCCAAATAATAATCTGACTATCAGTCCATTGGTGTGAACCAGGTTGGCAATAGAAAAACATCCTCTTTGAGTTTCCCCAGTGTTTCCTTTACTTTGAAGAGTGGGTCTAAGTTATCAAGACAATGCGAGCATTTTGAAAAGAATCTGACTTTTCTTCCTGCTAATCCCCATATCAGCTGGGATAGGAGGAAGTACAGAAATTAAATTTTCCAACGTCCCGGTTTTGCACCTTGACTGCAAACCGAAATGCCCCCTCCCTCTTGGCAGCGTACATGGAGGTGGGGTTTTGACAGCGGACTTTAATAGACTTTCAGAAAGCGCAGCTGGAAAAGACCTATGAGGTCATCTAGGCCAGTTCATGGGCAGAGCGATAATTCAGGCTGTTCTCACCAACAGAGGTGATGGTATTCGGTGGCAAGTCAGACATAAATTCCAAGTCAAAGATCCCTAGATTTTGCTGCACAATATTCAAGAAGATAAAAAACCTGGAGCAGCTTCAGTTATTTTTGATAGAGGTTTTCATTAAATACAAGCATGAATACAGCAGTAGAAAAGCAGCTGAATATTTATTTATATTTATTGGTCTATTTAAGTATAAGAAGGTTTGTTTGTTTTTTCATTTTATTTAATAACCACTGGTCATGTGTTTGGCTTATGAGGGGCAAAGACGGAGAAGTTGGCTTTTTCTAAGCGGTCATGGCACTTTGAGTGGTGTGGCAGGGAGCTGAGGACTGGTGTTCAGGCATCAGATCAATATTGGTCAAATATTACTACATCGCTAAACAAAAAATTTTAATGTAGGTTATATTTCTGATATTTTTATATATTTTTATGTATTTTCATGTGTTTGGCTTATGAGGGGCAAAGACGGAGAAGTTGGCTTTTTCTAAGCGGTCATGGCACTTTGAGTGGTGTGGCAGGGAGCTGAGGACTGGTGTTCAGGCATCAGATCAATATTGGTCAAATATTACTACATCGCTAAACAAAAAATTTTAATGTAGGTTATATTTCTGATATTTTTATATATTTTTATGTATTTTTATATTTTTTATATTTCTGAGATTTTGGAGCTGTCTGTCATTGTGGATGTGTCCAGTTCCCACTTATTGAAGCTGATGTATGAGACCGCTGAAGATACAGACGGGTGTTACTACATCTGATCCCACTCATCTTTCATATCAGGTTTTTGTGTGGCTTTTTTTCCCCCACGGTTATCAGCTTCGAAACATTTTCTTTGTAAAACCAACCTGTGGACAGCAGAGCACACCTCTGCAGCAAATGGCAGGCTCTTGGTACCCTCTGGATAGCTGCTCGAGGGCCTCATGGATCCCATGCACGCTGGTCTTTGTCTCCTCAGAGTTTAGCTGTCCCAGCAGGAGATAGGGAGATATACATATGTATACATACACAAAAAATACATGTTTTTCCCTGTATGTGTGCAAGACGTGAATCACCCAATCCACAGCGGAGGGAGGGGAAGGAGAGGGAAGGGCTCGCTCTCGCCCACCCCTCGGGAGGAGGCCGG
>NW_010514836.1:15698-16009 GCF_000687285.1 Phaethon lepturus
CGCCATGCTTGGCAGGCTCGCCGGCGCGGCGGCAGCGTGCCCACGCCAGGCTGTTCGGGGCTGAGTGGGTGTGCAACGCCCTCGCTTTGCTGAGAAACTTCACATTTGGTGAAGTGAGCATGCATGCTTAAAAAAAGGTGTGTGTGGGGGCTGATGAATCACATCTTCTGTCAAAGACTCCAGACGCCGAACTGGAGCGTTGCGGAGTGTCTGGAGCTCTTTACTCATCTTTAATCTTTCGCGGGTTTTAATCTCTCACGGAATTTTCCTTAATGTCATACAAATGTTCCTTTTATCAACTGCTCTCCCAG
>NW_010514836.1:16023-16372 GCF_000687285.1 Phaethon lepturus
CCCCCACCCCCCCCTGCTCCCCCCCCACCGCTCCAGAGGCGTTTCCTGACGTTCCCCACCCCGCTCCGTATTTGCCGTCCCAGCTACTCAGTTAGTTATTCTTCCACAGAGACGCTACAATTAGGGCCTTATTCAAAGCTTTGCTCGGTGAGACAATGTGACTGATTTCCAAGTGCGTGCTCCGGGAGCTCGTAGAGGTGACTGGTGCCTGCTCGCCTCGTGCTGCACCTGCCGCGTTGGGAAGATTGTGGGGAAGGAGAGAGAAGGTGTGAGTCAACCAGAGACCAGTTAAAGCCTAACCTCCTCCCCAGCCGTGGCTCTCCTCCCCGTCTCTGACTCACAAAGAGAC
>NW_010514836.1:16428-21358 GCF_000687285.1 Phaethon lepturus
AGAGACACGGCCCCGAACGGGGGAGGTTTCCATTGGTTTCACAGGGGCAGCGGGACAGCAGAGCTGACCCGGCGCTGAACAAGGTCTGATGTTGGAGCCCTGCAACAAGGCCAGGGCTCAGATCGGCCCCGGGAAGGTCTCTCCTGGGCCACAGGTGCTGTGATGTGGCCGCGTGTCCCACGGCCCCGGCAGGGCTGGGACCTTCACCCGTTGAGAGATATGAGCACTTCAGTCCATCACGCAGGCAGTGTAGGTGACCATAGTCATATTACTAAAATAAATAGTATATTTATGTATAATTATATTGCATATAGTACTAATAATATAATATTAAATATAATACTAAATTAAATACTGCAGCTTTGCCATCTCCAGTGATTAACTGATGGTGCATTTTTGTCCTGAGCACACAGGCACTCCCACACAGGGTGTCCGTACACTTTTTGGGCCTCGGCATGGGGCAGGGGTCACTCCCAAGAGGCAGTCTGGACGCGGCCACCCGGCTGTGGGGGGCTGGAGGGTTCAATAACGGTGTGAGATGTTGCACACCGGCCGGCCTCGGTGTTGCACTGTGGACTAAGCACATTTGATTTAGTAGCATGGACAAAGGCACAAACTCCAGCTTTTCAGCAGCCTAATCAGTTTGGACAGAGGACTGCTCCCGCGTGGCTGTATTGACCCCGGTTCGGAAGGCGACTCAACTGGTCCTGCCTCACGTCCTGCTCAGACTCCGGTGCCCTACAGACAGGGCTTTATAGTTCCTGCTCTCCATTTCCAGAACCAAACCCAGAAGTCAACGGTAATTTTCTTCAAAGGGCTGGGATGTGCCCTTCACCTTTTGCCTTTGTTTATTAAATTCTTGATTTTTTTTTACAAATTGTGGACACCACTTAAAGGCAGGACATGAATTTAGCTTGTGGTCCAAGGGGCATCAAATACCAGCTCTTCTTCAGGGGAGAAAGATGTTTTTCATAGCAACTTGTAAGGGAGAATCTGTCTCCCAGTACATACAGACTAAGTGCTGTTTTAATGGCTCTGACTTTTGGAGCAAAGGCTCAGTGAGCTGTAATTAGAGCTGGTCATTTGTTTTTAATGAAATCATTTTCCAGGAGGAAAAAAAAAATGCAGCTTTGCCCAAATCAAAACATGTTGTGAAAATGTGCTGATTTCACTGACATTTTTATGGGAGTAAGTCCAAATGAATCATTTCAATCTTCTCCTTGCATTTTGATAATGTCAGAATGTTTCATTTCAAGAATATTGAAACATTTCATTTTAGCAATGCGGTAGGAGAGAGCTGTGGAGCGCCAAGTAATCTTGTCTTCAGGATTTGTAAAGCAGAGTTTAAAGTAACAAAAGATGGTAGGGCCTGAACCTGTTTCTCCAAAGCCGATTGAGACGTGATTGTCCCAGTATTAGGTAGATGGGGTCTTTTGATACGTCTTGAGAAAGCTACAAGGAACGAATGCAGGAGAATTACTGGAATTTACAAAGAGAATTTCATTTTTATTTTTTAATTGAAGAAAAGTAACAAAAAGCCGAGCGCAACAATGAACAAGCAGCTGAAAGAATTTTCACTTTGCAAGGGTTTCTCTACACAGGCCTTTTTTTTTTTTTTTTGCTTAATGGAAAGAAAGAAACCCAAACACACCCATTTATTTCAGAAGACAGGGAGCTACTCAGAAGTAGTCATTGACCTTCAACCTCATGTTTTACCTTAATCTGAGTTCACTTTCCTGCACAAACAAGTTTTTCTGGCCTCTTTGGCCATCCTTTCTGCGAAGTTGTTTCAGAAAGCTTGACACTGTGTGAATGCCTACAAGATGTTCTTATCTAGGCTGCCATCAGTGTACGTTGCTCCCCAAATCCGTGAAGTTTCAATGTGTTATGTGTAACCAAGATAACAGTGAGATGACCAAGATTCTTACAAAAGAGTAGGTAAAGAAAAACTTAAGCAAATAGAAATTAGCGGAGGTAAGTGACCTAAGTGCAGCCCTAGAACACTAAAGGAAGTATTTAAACTCTGTAAGTTAAAAGAGGTTATTCAAGGACTGTTTTGAATGGAGTAATCAATGAACATTAGGAATCTTAAATCACAATTAAATTCCATTATTTGTCAGCATTAACTCAAACGAGCTTGTTTTCTTTTCAGCTGCCATACTTGAAATCATTTGGAATCTAATTGGAAACACTGAAAATAAATTAAATTACAGTATTCCATTTATTGCATCACACAGGAAATTAAAAACAAAAAAGTTTTAAATAAACTTTGTCAACAGTTTTCCTAAGTTTCCTAATAACCTATGAAGTCGGTGGCTTGGGATATGACTATGGTTGCACGTGTCGTGTATACATATGTATCTACAAGTTAACCCTAAAGAAGATTACTCACATCTGGAGAATTTGACCTAGGTTTATTTCAACATCTTGCATGGCTTTAGTGGTCCGTGTTTCATGTAGAGCTGCCACAGATGTATCCTTGGAAGCACCCAAGCTAGTGAGTTTAACCCTCGTTTAGGCATGATGACATGAATCACACAGAGATGTGACTGCAGGGCCTTGATCTTGTCCTAGAAGCAACACCACACGAGAAAGTAGCTCTTTCGTGGCACTTTGTAAAGCCATGCTCCTTTGCTCTTTTTTTAAATTTTGGAAAAATCGGAGAAAAGGTGTGGGATGAGAAACTACTGAGCTGAAAGACATCATTACTTTGGAAAGATGGGAGCAGAGTTTGGTGTTGGCTGGAATCAGAAAGGTCTATAGGCTCCCTGTGTACAGTTTTACTGGTGGAGTGACACACCTCTTTTTGGATAAGGGGGGATTTAAATATGAGCTTCTGTCATAGTTGATTGGTTTGGCATCTTGATGGGGTAGCTCTTTCCGAGTTGTCAGTTTATGAATATATAATCCTTTAAGGCACATGTAATAGGGATTTAATTGCTTTTGCTCTTTAGGAGGACACATTCAGCATATCTTTAGAGTTTTAACACTTTCTTCTATTCTTTCCATTTTCTTTTCTGTCTGTTTAATTTCACCAGTTTTTAATATGAGTGGAAATTCTATTTGAAATAGGTCAAAATACTCTCATGTCATCTTTTTTTTTTTTTTAAATAGTCTTTCTAAATAGGGGTAATTGTTAGGAAATTTTAGACATTAACAATCACTAATGTTGTTGTCCATCTTTAGCGATCTACAGAACAGATTCTTTATTCTCCTAAGTTTATTAAGTAAATTATTACTTACATACCAAATGCATGATGAGTTCTGCTATGAATAACAATATGCTAATGTTCAAATAACTTCTTATATTAGAAACCAGTGATCATCTCTAATAGCACTGCTATATTTGTGTGTAAACCACCTCCCTATTTATATATCAATTACATCATGTGTTTGTTATTAGAAACCTGCATTTAAATACAACATATTTCCAAATAAGCAAATATATTTATGTAGCCAGGTGCAAGCAGGCACAAGCTCATTACACGCATCCGCTAAGCTGGGCACACGCACTGGTGGTTCATGTGGCACTGGGCTCTATCATCTGGTATGAGCTCATGGCTTGGGTATGAGCTCGTGGCTTGGGTATGAGCTTGTGGCTGTGTGCTAGCATTGCTGTACAGCTTGTGTACCTGACTTGGCTTGCTTCTGGCCACTTGGAGAGTGCCAATGGACTTCCTCTTCATTTCTGTCTGTCTACAAGAAAGAAAAAAAGCTGTGGTGTGACTGTGATACGATGTGTGGTGGTGGTGGTAGAATGATTTGATGCTCCCTCTGCCACTGGAGTTGTGTTACAGCGAGGAGAGCTGGAGACACATTTCGCGGTAGCCGCTCATGCCATCGCATCGTTCTTGCTGCCGGTCCCCACCTGTGGAGATGCAGTTGGTTAATGATTAATGAGCATATGAGGAGGAGGAGCCAGAGGGACACCATACTACTGCAGGGATGCCTTGGATAAACCACGCTCAAAGGGTAATGGAGAAGAACAATTATCTGTGTTTTCCTTACTGTTATAGGAAAGCATCTGAATGTCCTGAATCCCTTTTGATAACATTGATAGAGCTTTTCAAGAAATTTTACAATTGTTTTCCATATGAATCTCATGAGGAAATGTACAGGAGAGAAAAGGAAGCTCAGTCAGTTCCTGTGGCCTTGGAAACTAGGTTCTATACATTTACTGTCTATGAGATCCTAGGAAAAATAATTTAATAACATTCCTTAACAAAAATGAGATTTCTTCTTTCTTCTTTTCATCTCTTTGGGAGGAAACAGAAATTGCCTGTGAATTTCTGTAATTACCCCAACTGCTCATTCAATAGAACATTTAATAAAAAAATAGCAATTCTTCTAAACCTAGAATTACATATTTATTATTCCTTAAGCATCACATATATAAATATATTTATAAACATTTCTTCAAATTTAGGAAAGGGACACGTAGCTTTGTCCCAGCCTGCAAATAAATCATTGTAATTGTGTTAAGATGCATTGTCACATCAAGACGGAGGGTTAGGCCTCCTAACAAAGCCGTTGCTTTTTGACTTTACCATTCTGAATCATTCCGTTTTGACTTTCAGGTTATACTAAAATACATCTTTGATATGCTAGACAGAATGAGCTGCTTAAATCTCTCACTGCAAGGCATTTCTCTAAGCTCTCTAATATTTTTTTCTGGCTCTTCACTGCATCCTTGACAATTTTTCAGTATCTTTTCAAATGTGTTCTGATATCAGTCTCGCTAATGCTGTAAACAGAGGTAAAAAACCTCTCTGTTGTGCTCATTTTGCGTGCTGCTGAATTCTCTTGTACCCACCTGTTGTTTCCTATTTTTGTTACGTGTATTAGAGAGCGGCTTCGTGGGTGCCCCGGTACACCTGAATGGCACTGATTTGCCACCCAGAAGTGGGAAAGAGGGGAAAGCAGGAGTTCA
>NW_010514836.1:21389-32660 GCF_000687285.1 Phaethon lepturus
TTCCCCCAGACCCAGAGTTTGAGAAACTGTAGCACAAGGTGTCTAATTTCAAAGTATAGTGCTTTGGGCCCAACTCCAGCACCATTTGAAAAAATCCAGGATCTTCCTCCACCCTCCAGTGCCACTCCAGTACCAGAGAGGGATGGCTTTTCTATAGGTCTTGTGTGGATGGCTCCATACAGACGTCTCGGATACCTTACTGTGTCCCAAATGTCATCAGCCTCCTTTATTTAGGTAACCACACTCAGATCTTTGCTTCCTTTTGCAGTCAGGGAAGAAACATAAGTAACTCCAAGGCTGGTTTAGCCTCCCTTGCTATTACTTACTTTGCGCCTGCCATCCGGTAGCCTCACTTGCTACTTTTCAATTCTATCATTAGAAAGTCTTTCTCTGCTTACCTTTGCCATGCCATCACCGCTGATTTTAAGACCGGTGGCGTATCTTCCCACATTTTTTTTTTCCTCAGGCTGAGTCCCAGTCTTCCTTGCTGTTCTTTACATAAGAGTTGTGTCATAACTTTGATCATGTTTGTCATCCGTGAGCATTCCTTGTCATCAAACTAATAAACCCCCTGAAATCTAAACATAATAATGAATTTCATATCTCTCAGATAAAAAAAAAAAAAGGAAATAAAAATCAGTTGTACTAGCACTTTTTGAAGGGAAGGCTCTTCAGACTCCCCTGAAACCCACAGGAGTCCTCCCCTTGACTTCTGTCTATGAGCTGAGTACATAGAGGTATACAGTATGGTCCCCGAGTGAAAAACTGCACTTCAAAAATGTAAAGAAAGCAAAAATCTGAGAATTTCCCATTATGGGTTTAATCCGGATCCTTAGACATTAATGATAGCGTTTCTTTTTACATCAGGGTTTGTTGGATGAGGCCCAGACTGTCTGTAAAAATGCTGAACATATATTTTATTAGACATTTTGCTATTTAATGTGCCGTTTTCTGATGTATATTTGATAAACAAATTTGTTACCAGAAGCGTTCTTGTTACCAGTGACATTTAAACACAAATGCAGATTTATATATGAGTAATCGTGTTTCAAGAGTAACTATGTGCATTAAGTCAGCATTTTGCAAATGTTACAAAAATGTACAAGCCCAAGCAGAAAAAACTACTTGCCCATCTTCTGCTACATTTGATGTAATGAAAGGTAATTATAGCCTATTCACACCTTAAAAGAAAGTACTCATCTTGGATAAGACCTTGATTGAAAATCTGTTGAAGTTAATGGAAGTCTTTCAGTTGGTTTTGGTGGAATGTGGCTCGGGCTTCCAGAAGGAAAGTAAGGTTTTGTAGAGCTGCTAAGGTCTCTTGGGATTACAAATGAGGGATTGCCACCACAGTGTTCACGTGCTGCAGAAACATCTCCTCTTCTGAAAGTCTTGCCTCTGGCACTCATCTTCTTGTTGCACTAACATAAGGAAAGTACTATTGACTCGTATCTACCAGAGGTGAAAATCCAATCTCACATATGTCCTTGCCATATAAGAACATTTAGAAAAGAAATACATGTCCTTAAAATTATATCAATTCACCTTACATGACTAAGAAAGAGGCCATTTCTAAAGGATATTGATTAAAATGGAAATACATTCAAATAAATGGATTCTTGGCTTGAAATAACCTTTGCGGTAAGTAAATGGTCTATTTTGAAAGTATGATGGGTGTTCTGCGGGGCACTACTGTATCTTAATTTTATTTCATTGCTATAGAGAGTTTTCTCTGTTTATGAAAATGCTATGCAAAGTGAGATCTATGGATTTCAGAATGGGGAGGAGCAGGAAATTTTGTCTTAAAAAGACATTTACCTTTCTCTTTCTCATCATTCTTCAGTATCACCAAAGGCCAGAGCCAGAGACTCAAGGGAAGATGAGGTTTCATATGCTCTATATCAAACACAAAATAAAAAAGTCCCTTCCCATGAAAGCTTGTATTTTAAATAAGTCAGACAAAGAATGGGACCAAGGAAGCAGTAAAATCCATGTTGTAGAGACAAGTACCAAGAGATCTTTATCTGGTCAAATCCAGAAAAGGAATTAACATTCTTAATTGGGCAAATCTCTGCTCTACTTACAATGAAGTGATTTTACAGCAAATGATTTGATAAGCAGGGAATCTAAAGAAGCCATTAGGCAACCGTGGAGGGATGAGGGAGACAGAGTGAAATTTTATGTCTTCTGTGACTTCAACAAAACACTTCTGAAAGGCTGGTCACCGCACCAACATAGTCCCCATAGTCCCCATCATCTATGTCCATCTCTTTTGCATCCCAAAGGTGGGCTTTGCTGTTGAGGCTGAACCCAAATATGATGCAACGGTTGAAGGTTAGAGAGAGCAAAGTCTGGGGCTGTTTAGCAGTTGTGGCTTTTGGGTGGTGAGTCTCAAGTGTCTTCTTCCAAGGTTGCTTGGTACTTTGCTGGGGAAAATAGAGGTGCTTGCATGTTCTTGGACAACTGAGCTGTTAGAAGAATTCTTTTGCATCAGTGTCAGAGACAGGAACCTAAATTCTGCAGAAGCTGCCTGGTAATTTGTTCATCCTTTTCCTGGATCAGGCCTCACTTGCGGAAGTCTATACGAGGACTAGGAACTGAACGCACTCATATATCCTGAAGCAAACTTGTGCACCTATTGCAATCCTGGCTTTTTTCTGAATTTTATATTACCTGGCAGGTGACTTTCTTTGCCAAATAGCAACACTGCTCATTATCTGCTCGTGCTTCCAGGCAAAGATCTTAAAATACTTCACCAAAATAGAAAGTATTATTCTGAATTTCTACATATGCAAGCCTTAGTATCACCATTTCAGAAGTAAACAGACACCAGGAAACATTAAACAACATTTCCAAGCACACAGCGTGTATCAATGACCTGATAAGGAGTATATCCGCACATTTCTAATTGTGTGCTTCGAAATCTTGCTAGCATTTTGTCAAGGGGAGGAAAAATAGGTGCTGCAATTTTAGCAGGTGATTTCCCTGGAAATGAAAATATTAAAATAATGTTTCACAAGAGAAAGGGAGAATCTGAGAAGCACCCTGTTAAATTTTTGAAATTTCCCATATGAATCCCATATGAATGAAGTGGCTTAAGGGCAGGCAAATATTAATCAGCACACAAGCCTTTGAAATAAATTCATCTGCGACTGAAGGTGCTCAAGGTTGTTCTCTGCAATTCTTTTCAGAAGGAAGGGAAAAGAAGGTACACAGATTAAAAAAAATAAAATAATAATAAAAAAGTGTTTGGACAGATCTCCTGGGGATATGCATTGGGGATTTCTTCCTTGTTCTTAAAACACAATTTAGAGAAGATACATACTTTAAGCTCTGCTTTATTTTCACTCCTATCTGAACTCCTCCAGCTCTCTGGTCTTCTCTGAATTGCCTCTAGTTTTCCAAAATCTTTTCTGACAGCCCATGCGCAAGAGTGAACCTACCATCTCAGTTGTGGCTGTTGCCCTCACTTGTATATATATGTACAGAAAATGCAGATATATACTTCTTCCTGATATATTATCTTTGTGCAGCAATTGTTGTCTTGGTCATGACAAAGGCTCGAGCCAGGAACTCTCAGAACCAGTAACATAAGCTTTTACAATTTGCGCCATAAAATGGTTCAGTACCACAATATTCAGCTTTGCAACATCTGAAAAAGATGCCGAGTGAAGTCCACAAGAGCATTCTTGCTCTGGTGCCTCCAGTTCATGTACAAAGCAGAGGAAAAAGCAGTGACAAGGAAATGCTGAAGCAAGAGATGGGACCTGAGCACATATCATCCTTGAAAACAGCACTCTGCCTGGGTTTCTGAGCAAAGGACCTTCCTCTGGGTCTAGATAACCAATGCAGGCCAGTCATCTCCAGTAAAATGCAGCGGCAAGGAGGCACCTTGATTGCTCCATAGCTTAGGAGTTAAGGTATTAATTCCCCATGGAAGCAATTACCAGGTTTCTCGAGGATGAAAGTTCTCTCGTTATTGGGCTGTAGGAGTAGGCTTGGGTTGGTATTTCCAAGTCAGGAAGGGAGAAGGAAAGTTTTGGAGAATAAGGTGGAAGAAGCATGAAAGGAAACTGCCTGAATAGGCTGCAGGTTGTGTTCTTTCTGATGTGACAGTGTTCAGGATTTGATGTATTCTGTACAAAAAGTAATGGAAGACATTTGTGAAGTTTCCCTTCCAGAGCATTCATCATCTAGTAGGTAAGGTACTTTTCTCAGAGTTGTGGGTTCAAACCCACCAGGTAAAGAAGAAATTATTGACCTTTGTCTTTCTCTTTCCTAGTGAGCAGTTTACCCATTACTCTGGAGGACATACATGCAGTTGTATTTTGTTCATGCTCCCATCCATCAAGTGTATGCCTTTCAGCTCCATCCCCATGGGCGTGGGGGAAAGTCTGGCGTACAAAATTAGAGAGGAGGTGGGCCCTAGGAGAGGAGCATGGTTGATCCGGAGCCTGAGGGCTGTGCCCTTGGACGTGTGGTGACCTGCTACTGCCTCAACAGTCATGAAGTCCCGAGGATCCAAAATCACAGACTTCAGCACCTAAATATGTACTTAAGTAGACCAGTGCTTTTGCACCTCGAGTCTCAAACAGGGTAACTTGGAGCTGTAGGAGATTCATATATTCTGTGTCTTGGGAGAGGGATAGATCAGGTGAACTGAACTGGGGGCTAGATTTCTACATATGCCACTGTTTTCATAGCCACATCACATTGCAAACAATGTTTATTTCCTCATCCATTATCCCCTCTAGACTTATTTCAACATTACAGCTTGCTTTCAGCTTTTGCTTCCAGCTGCCTTTGTATTTAAAATTGTCTTCCCCAAGATTGGTCTAATTTTGTTATTTTCTTCTCTTATTTCTAATTTCTCTAAATCTGCCGATATTATTGCTCTACCCTGACGGGGCTCACTACTCCTCCCAACTGAACATCATCTGTAAGCTTCATTAGCGTGCTGTTTGCTGTCTCAAGCAAGGGGCTGATTATTTTCTTTTTTACCAAGAGCTCCGATTTCCCCCATCATTCCTCGCTGAGCCATAACCCCCCCCCAGCACCTGCAAGGGCTGGAACCAAGGAGCAAAATCCCTCCCTGCCATTCCTTTAGCAGAACATCTGTACCTTGTCAAAGTCCCTGATGTTATCACGTAACAAGGGAATGTAATGCAAGTCAAGAGTGAACCTTGTCAAGCTTGGACATGTAACGTGGGGCTGTACCAGGATAAATTATGCCTTCTGCTGTTTTACACACTCATGTCATCAATAAATTCTAATAAACAGGAGTAGAATGTTCTTATTCATGTCATTCCAGAGGAATTAGAACACAGTAGTGTTATTTAGCAATGCAGATGTTTTATTATTGTGTTGTTTATGTGAAAGTGGATATGACATGAAGAGGTATATCAAATGAGCAATAGAGAGAAGCGAGCTGTGCTCCCTTTTTGATTATGCATATTTATTCATACTGCAGAAGTTACTGCACGTAGCAGAGTCTTCTAAGATGGATTGCTCAGTTTGGAAACCTAGCTTCCTCTCTTCCCCCTCCCGTTTTGTTGGTTTTTTTTTTTTTTTATAAAGTTTAGATATGTCAATACTACCTTTGCACAGTATTTATGAGTTCCTTCTTTAAATTGCACCTTAATTGGTTTAGTCACCACAATTGCAAAACAGGAACCTAATCACCAGAAGCTAAGTAAGCAGAAAAAAAAAATAATGATTTGGAGCTGTCTGTCTACTGCTGCTGAACAGACACACTGGGCACGGTTTAAAGCTATAATTGCATTGTGGCACTGGCTTGCTGTTCCCAGCACATGCATAATGTAGCTCCCAGTTGTAGCCTGCCACATATCCTGCTGTATTTACCCTCAGATGCCAGCAGAGCACATGCCACCCACAACTGCTGCTTCCCAACAGGGTAAAACTGTCGCACTTTCAATTAGATGCCCCAAAGCACTTTATTGCCCACTGGAGGGTATAGTCATATCTTGATGGAGGAAGATTATGGGCTAAATGCATCCCTAGTAGTTCTCCGCAGGCTGCGGCAGAATTACTCTGGGAATTAATTTGGATGAATTACCCCATTAATTCTATTGATCATAAAACAGGGCTATGCACTGCTTCTTTTTGAGGGCACAAATTCTTGACCACAAACAGTTGGGCCAATATATGGCCTTATTACTTCCCTGAAGACTTCCACAGCCGGAGCAGACAAAAAACACAGGTAGCACGATATCTAGCTGCCCTGCCTGTACCTACCTGCAGCTGCCTATTGCTGTACAAATGGTCACTGCAGTGACAAGCTCTGCCTCTGCAGAAACTGGGCAAATCGTCCCCTCCACTTCATTTTTCTTCACCTCAGGTTTGTGCTGCCTGTGCACCCACAAAACAGAGGCACTCGGTAGAAAACCTTCAGGGCCATCATCTGGGCTCAGAAAAATGGTTGTGTTTGAAGGAATTAAAGACGTACCGCACTGCAGTAACCCCTCTTAAGGCAACGTTAAGCAGTATTAAGCCGTCTCGCATAATCCCATGACTGAAGAAGGCTAAGAGCGTGCATGTGGATAGGCAGCAGTTAGCATGTGAAACAGCTACACTGGCAGATGGGTAACAATTTGTTAAGCCAATGTAACTTGATAATATATCTAAGTCTGTGGATGCAAAAAGTTAAAGAAAATATATAGTGTATATCTTGATGCTGAACGATACAGCCAAATCTACATATAGTCAAATCTATCTATAGCCAAATCTAATCTCGCTTCTAGCCAAAGAGGGAGACAATATTTTGGAAAAGTGCTAGGAGATGGACGTATAAATACTAATCACCTAGGAATGTTAGGTGCACTAAAATGAAAGCCTCTGAGCCCAGATTTAATAGCACACATAAGCAAATGTGTAGTTTTCGGAATAGGCAGAGCCTCTTCACTAATACTGCTTGCAACCAAATACTTAAGATTTGCACACGTATAAATATCTCAGGTTCCTTGAAGGCAATTTCCAGTGAATCCTTCTCTAGTGAGAAGGCTCAGCTCCCAATTCAGATACCTAAACGAGTCTAGGGACCTCTGTGTCTGTAAGTAGCCGTCTGCGTGTGAACACCGTGTCTGAGGTCCCACTGGAGTTAGTGGAGATTTCAGCAGTGAAAACCAGAGATGCTCGTCGGATCAGCTGGTAAGCATCTACTTCACGATGGGCTGAGTCACTCTTGGTGTGCCTCTACCTACTAGATCTCTGAGAAGAAGACACCTATGCCATACATATGTACGTCTGGTGGTTTGAATCCGGAGCTACCAAAGGAGTTTGTGAAAGCTTTATCTTTTCCTTTTCCATTTCCTCCCTCCCCCCACAGAGGTGGCATTTATTCATCTAGCTTCTCTGTGGTGCCACCTCAAGTTTGCTTCAGTAATTAACGTGAACAGCTGAAACTATGTGTTATAGTGTTTATATTCCTGATGTACTTAGGAACTTTGTTAAGCCAGAGTTCAAGATACATGTTAAAGTCCTTTACAAGATCGGGGCCTTGCTTAAATAAATGTGTGTGTTAATTTGAGCCTAATTGGCTTAATATTAACACCACATGACTATTAAGAATCAATTGATTTCGTTTTAACACAGAGCATCACGTACATACCTAATTTAGAAAGCTCAAAGAAATTGAATGCAAACAAGTCGGAGGGTGTAACAGTGAAGTTACAAATTTAAACACACAAGAGCCAGGGTACAGAAACAGTGCGGTTCTTCCAGCCTAGCAATAATAATTCAAGCATATTGTATCTATATAATATTTTTATTACCAGTCAGACTATTAAATGCATACTTAAATCTATGCATGATATGCAATGTGGGCAAGTCTATTGTTACTCTGAAAACTATAGCTTTTTCATTTCCTAATTGCAGTTTCATGGCACTGCCAAGGTTCTGTGTTTAATTTATATAGGGATTTCTATGGTCCTTAGAGCTGTTAATAGAATGGATTCACAAAGACCCCTACTACAAGGAAGGCAAGACTGGTAAGAACACTATTCATCATACCACCTTTCATCAGCAGGATTAAAAGAGTTTTTATCTACATTTTGCAAGAGGGAATGGAGTCACAAAGCAATGACCTCATTTACCTACTGCTGAGCAGCAGGCCAGTGGAAGCACTAATAATAAAACCAAGGCCACCCAGGTCCTAAACCAATGCCTCCAGTGAGGCGCAGGACAGGTTATGAATCAGATGTCTATATATACTTATATCTGATTCTACAAGGACAGTGTAAATGTGCAGGGCCAGGACCAAGCCAAGTCTGCTCCTAGGACCTTCTGGCTTCAGTAAATATAGATGTAGCCTCTCAGTCTGACCCGTTCCTTAGGTGCAGAGCCAGCGCTTATACAGTATATCAAGTGTCAAACATATGCCTACATGGGTCTCCACATAATCCATAATTGGAAGAATTTCAGCTTTCTTTTGAAGCTCCCCTTTTTTGTTTTGTTGGAAAACAACAAGCAAGCAAGCAAGCAAAATCCTTTTCAAGCATGACATAAATGAATCTTGTACACTGCTGTAAACTCAGGTTTCAGGCTCTCTGAATGTCAAAAGATTAGCTCAGTTAGCAGTATAGTTTCATGGCCTGGCACCCGTTAGCAAAACACCTAGAGATATATTTTACCTGATTTGTGCAGTAACTAAGCTATGCAAGGGCTTTCTGGAAAGCCAGGGAGATAAGCATGAGTGTAATAAGTCCCAAGGAAGAACAGCAACCATAAAATATCTGTGTCTGATCATAACAAAGAACTTACTCAGGGCTTCTCAGAAGTAAATGGAAAAAAGGATTTGTTATCCCAAAACTAAAGGTTCAGGGCCAATCCACAAGTGCCCCAGAGAGCTGTGGGGGCACCTTCAAATACTTTCAAACAAATGGCAAGTATTGCACAATACCACCAGTCCCCTCAAATATCCCAGTGAAAAAAAAAACCAAACAAACAGTAAATTTGCTCTGTCCACGAGACCCAGGGTGAGCTTGTTTCCCTCTTCTTACCAATTACAAAGTTCTGGCTGACCCTCCTCAAGGCTTTGAGTGCTCTCTGCAATGACCCATCATTCAGTGATCTAAAAGCTTTGGTCGTTGATATTGCTGCTGTTATCTACTGTTCCTTTGAGTTTGTGGACCTGAGTGTTAAACTTGCTACTTCTCCTGTCTGTTGTCCTAGTCTTTAACACTGAATGGCATTAACCAGATGATACCTGGACACACCAGACATGCTTCATTCCACATATCCATGCCCCATGTATCCCAAATTAAGACTAGTGCATGTGGGACAGGGCTAATGCAGCCACTTGAGGGCTGAGGCTTGAGGCCAGACTAACACTGTAATAGGCTTTCCAAACCGTTGTTCTGTTGCACTGTTTGGGTTAAACACCATAAAATGGCATTTAACTCCTTCAGATGCAGACAAGGGACTGTGTGTCTCCCTGGGGTGACCTGGACCACCTGGAAAAGGAGTTAACCTGTGCCTCCAGCTTGCTGTTGGGTTTCACAAATGTGAGTGAAGGGATGGGCTAAGAGCTCATCAGAGAAATTCCCATCTGGCCGATGTACAGGCATGAGCTCAGACTCGAGGGAAAAAGAGATGGCAGCATCTCCAAAGCCAGAGCAGCCTATCTATCATCTTGCATGAGCTTTGCGAGCTTGTGACTTGGTGCTGGTCCAGTGCAGCACAGCTGAGCGCTGCAGCATGCCCCGGGCAGTCGTTCTTTAGCAGAGCTGCAGTGCCAACAATTAGTTCAATGCTCAGAGTAGATTAGCTCATCTGGCAATGGTGCCAAGTCCAGGGCTTTTAACAACCGAAAAATCAACGAGTGGGATTCATGTCACCTTAACTGTTTGAAGGACCGGCACCTAGTCTAGGATTGTCATATCAACTTCCTCTGTAGGTTCCTTCTCCATCCCTTAGAGGACAAAAGGACCTTCTGGTGACTCAGCCCATCCTGAGGGAGGTGATACAAACCATCCCCGGGAAATGACTCTAACTTGCTTATGGGAAGAACTAAAGTAGCTGCAACTAGTTGCTTTATTCCATGGTGGGTAGCAAAGCGAGATGAATCCCACCTTAATGGGGAATCAAATGATAAAATTGGGGAAGTCCATGGCAGCCTCCAGATCCCCGAGCTTTGTCTAATCATAAGAAGCACACTGCTTTATTGCCTTTAAGCCAGTGGTTAACATTTTGCTATGCATTTCCTTTGCCTTAGTAATCTAAATTGAGTAGTTATATGTCATAGTCACTGTTGCACCCACCATGCCTCTATTTCGGTCAGATTTTCAGACATTTCCTGGCAAATGGGTTATAGCTTTAAGTTATGAACATGGTCCCTAAGTTCTGGCTTCAAAATGGGAAGAAAGTAAGAAATAATAGGTTGTCAGCTCTCTTTAAAAAGGTGCATGCATCAAGAGAGAAAATAAAGATGCTATTGCTGTGCATAGGAGACTTCAGAAGCATTCAGATAATACTTACATCTGCTTTAATGATTCCATTTAAGCTGTCATTTTCAGCATTTACCTTGCAGCATTCAAAAGCAACTACACTTACACGTTCTCAACAGACTCAGTGCCAGTCTCAGATAGAAGAAAAAAAAAAAAAAAAGAAGAAAAGAGGGGAAAATGAAAAGTGCCAATACAGTATGTTTCAAAGAACAAATTCCTTGCAGGAAATTAGCAGCAATTTTGGGGCCACTGCTGTTGAAGAGAAATAAGTTTCAAGAGAAGAGCGAGCGCGCTCTTTTTTTGGCGAAGAGGGCAGGAGTAAAGGCAGGCTCATTACAAGGCTTAAGGGGCACAGGCAAATATTTTGGAGCAGGGAGCCCTGGGATCAGGGCGCTTTTCTCTGTGGGACCCTGCATAAACCATTCCGCTTCCTTCGCCCCCGCGTTTCTGCGTGGGTTGTAAGGACAGGAGCAGTGGAGCCGTGACCGTGTGGAGCTGCGGAGCTCGGGTTTGCGGGCCCGGGTGCAGCCTTGCGGACGAGGCTCTGGGCTGGGATCCGCGTGGGGTTCGGCGCGGACACAGCTTTCCGCCGGGCCTTGGGCAAGCTGCTTAACCTGCTCGCTGCTTGCAGCGTTGACGGACGCGCCCTCGACGGACGCTGTGCCGCGATTTAAGCCCGTCCGCCCTCCCCTCCGCTGCAGGCCGCCTCTTCGTGCTGCCCAGAGCAGCCCGCCCACCTCAGCCCCTCCAGCTCACGGCCCGGCTCAATCCTTCGCAAAGGCGGTCTGTGTGGCAACGCCAGGCTGGG
>NW_010514836.1:32729-33884 GCF_000687285.1 Phaethon lepturus
GGCCGAGTCCGCTGCAAGAGGAATAATACCTAGCGTAAAGGCCGGGGAGCCTTTACCCCCAGCCTCCCATATAGGTGTGGGAGCCAAGGGGGTACATGAGTTGGGTAATGCCGTCCTCACCAGATGTGGCTGATTGCGGTCTCTCATCTGCAAAAATGGGTTGAGAAAAACACCTTTGTCAGGCAGCTCTCCATACGCCACATGACGTCTGGGAAGACTGTGCCATCAATGTAAAGCTTAAGGGAGTCCTGGATTTTCGGGGGTGGCTCTGTGAGCTTGTGTCCCCTAAACCTGCCTTGCACCATGCGTGAAACAGCCTGGAAGAGAGGCTCAGCTGATTTCTGTCTTGTCTTGTGTCTGTCCGACGAGATGTTTGCTTTGCTTTTAGGGAGCAGCTCTTCCCTTGCAGGTTTCTGAGTAGGGAACGTGGGAGATGAGAGGTTCGTTCTCATTTTGAAACCAGGCAGACGGGGGCTCAAAGACGTTCCTCTGTGTCTAAATAATAAAACTGATGAAGAATGTGGGTGTTGCATATTTGTCGAAACATTTCCTTACCCTGTGCCTCTTTGAAGAACTCGTTTATAACCAGACATTTGGAAACTGAAGTCCTGTATTTATGGAATAAATGGGATAGCTGAGGTTAAATGCCAAGGGACCTCCCTAGGCTGTGGGGACATTAATGGCATCCTGCTGCCTGTGAGAGACATGCTCCAGCCACAGAAATGTGTAAAATTATCAAAACAGTTTTCTTTTCTCTCTTTCTTTGGATCCCGTCCAAATTCACCTCCGCCTTCTCTCTCTGGGTACAAACCAAAGACAGTAGATGCTACAGTGTGTATCCTCAGGAGCGCCTCTGCAGATTAAACGCCCGCAGCTATTGTGCATCCAAAGTCTCTGCTGAAAAATCCTTTCTGTGACACAGGAAAATTAAAAATCTAAATTCAGAATGCAGCCAAATTACCTACTCTTGCTATGGGAAGTCCAACATATCATTACAAACTGGTTTACTTGCCCGTGTCCAATTTAATGTGCCTGGATTTTCTTAAGAACAAGAAAAAAAGAAAAAAAAAAAAGATAGAAAAAAGCCAGACAAAGAAGCCAAAACAGAAGAAAAGCAAGGCAAGTAATGAGTCGTTATCTCTGCAGCAGGGGTGA
>NW_010514836.1:33896-42232 GCF_000687285.1 Phaethon lepturus
TCCTTTGACCCGCGACCGGCGGGACCTTCCACTACGGGGGGCTCCGGTAGAGCCTGCGGGACCCCGAGCTTCATATTCGAAGCTCAGGCCCCCCCCAGAGAAGGGGCCTGAGCCGCTGCCTGCGGTTCCCCCGCCTGGCCCCTGGTAGCTGCTTCAGGGGCAAGTGCGAGAAGCCCTGAGGAAGGCAGGTATGGAATAACTGGCCTACAGGGAAGCTTCTTCCTCAACTCCGTTAATTAGGGGCTAGCTGGAGCCCTGAAGCATCAGGGTTTATATCCTGCGACTAAGCAGGGATGAGAAGGAGCTGCTGGTCGCTGTCTGGGTCGGGACGTGGCTTCCCAGGCAACAAATGTCCCTGAAAACCTGTTCCCTGTCAGAAAGGCTGCTTCTCCTGCCAGCAAGGTACGGCCGGGTCCTCCGGAGCGTGCACACTTCTCCAGAGCAGTTCAGCCCGTCCGGAGGGACGGCGTGGGTCTTGCTTTCGGGCCCCCCCCTCGTGGCTCTGCGGAGGGGGCTGTCACAGCCCACCTCTAGGGCTGGCCACTCCGGCATGCAGAAAGTGGGAATCTGGCTGGTCATCAAGGACTCATTACTTCTGAAATGCCCTGTACCCCCAGGTAACCGACCGTGGCGAAGCTGTTGAGGCAGCCACCTACAGCGAGCGAGGACAGCCCGTCCCTGCCCAGCGTTCACCAAACCGTTAAGGGTGAGATAAGCATTGCGCGTCCCTCCTTCCCCACAGTATCCTGTGTCAGAAAACTCTTTAAGGAAGGTATTTTAGTCCTAGATGTGGTATGTAGAGCTGGTTAGACCAAAATGCTGTTTTTCATCAGAAAACTTGAGGTCAGTATAATGACATGTTCGTAAAGCACTTAAAAATGAAATACATCTTTTCAATAATGTGCAGGCAATCTAGTCTCACACTTTCAGGACAGGAGGCATTTTTTATTCCTTCAAAGTAACTTTTCACAAGGATACCCACTGTTATTCTATAGCAGCATTTCAAAATGTGTAAATGTTTTTAAAACAAATGCAAACATTTCAATTTATTGCCATGAAATGTTTTTATTCACCAAAAACTTAACTTTGTTTTGCCTTATTTTTAAATTATGTTTCTCTGGAAAAATATTTTTTTCAGGGAAGGAGAGGGGCTAGCTGCAATTCAAAGCACAAAAAGAACTGTTGCAGGCGTGCAATGTGTTTAATGGAAGAGGACATCTGGTTTCCATGTAATGCTAATTTAAAGTATTCGGCATTTTGACAGGTAGAGCCTGGAATGGAAGCGGGTGGTGTGGAGCGTGGGAAGCATGGAGGAGACAGAGGGCTGTTAAGGATGGCCAGCTCATGGTAACAGGGAAATCTTTCCTTTTAGGAGAGAAAATATTTTAAAAATGTTATTTTAGTTTGTGTTTGATCAAAAAAAGATTTTGCAAAACTACTTGTGATTGACTTTTTGGAGAACTTGATATATAGCTATATAAATATGTTTAAATCTGTTCCGGGTTTCATCTGTTCAAACTAAATGCAGACATCTTTAAGAAACTATTTTCTCCTTGCCTTCATAAAGCAAGACAAGAAAACAAAAGTACAAAACAGAAGAAGCAAAAAACCCCCTTTCTCCCCTAAAATTACACTCAAAACACACTCTCGGTACAAAAAAAACATCTGCAAATGCTTTTTAAACTAAAACCCCATCTTTTTCTTGGAAAAACATGTATAGACAAAAATACACAAGCCAAACTGATAAATACAATTAAACTGCTATGATGTTGCCTTAATGCTCGTCGATTTAATTTCTGATGTGCCACAGGACCATTCATTTGCTGTGAGTGCTAGCTATGACCTTTTCATTAGTGCTGCAACGGTTGGATTGCCGTTTTGGGCTGGTCAATGCAGATGGGCATGGGCTGACCTGGGCTTTTCTGCTCTTGCTTCTGCCTGGCCAGCTGTGAGCTAATTAGCTAACGGCAACGGGCTGTTGTCATGGAAGGCAGGACATGTTAGCCCAGGTACAGTGCTGGAGTAAATATGAGGCTTCTGAGCTCAAGGGCTATGTTGTGACGGGATATTGAAAAAAGTTAAAAAGTAATTTGAGTTAATCCTGGTTATTTACTCTAAGCAGGCACTTATAATACCATTTTCAAGATTGCATCCAAGCATCCTCCAGTGATGAATCATGTATTTCAATGAATGGCTCGCTCTCTTTCCTCCATGATTGCCAATTTAGGATCTGGGTCACAAAATTGAGTGCAACCCATTGGGAGTCACTAACCCTGACAAATTAAGCCCTGTTGGGGCGCTTCTTCATTCAAAAGCCAGGAGATGAATGGGTTGAGGCAGATGCTGCTCTCACTGAAATGAGCAATTCATCCCACACCGGGCTTCATGGAGATGATGAGTCCGTACCTCCTACATCTCAGTGCTGGGAGGCAGTTGGATCCAAGAAGGGGCTCAACCCATTTTTTTTTTTTTTTTTCAGATAAAATTTCCAACCTACAAAATGGCACATCTGAATTTAGGTTGGCCTTCAAAGTTTGCTGGGTTAGGGTGGCTGCATGCTTGCTCCCTGCCCTGTCTCTAATTTCGTTAATCAGGAGCTTGCCTGCACTATGCTGTTCATAACTGCCTGGGAGAGCTGTGACAAGTAAATTTCAATCTCTCAGCGGAGCTGATATTCTTAGAGGTGCAGGAGCAGTCATCATGAAGGGGAACACTGTGAACGCCAATAAATTATTGAAGAAAGCAGGAGAAATATTTCCTTCTGTTGACACATTGGCATTCACCTTTGGGAATGTAATCATGGGAAAGGTAGGCAATCTTTTGTCATAGAGACCTTTTGCTCCGAGAATTCAGTCTTTTTAAAACCTTAGTAGGGAGCCTGCAAGCTCTCAACGCGGAAGGGATAGTCAAGCAATAGGACATCTTCAGACAGGCGCGTTGCTCAGAAATGGCAGCAAAACTGAATCAACTCTGCTGCGCACTGAAACATGCTCAATGATCCCACAGGAGGTTTGTGGGTAGGTGGTAAACCCCTCCGGGTCCCTGAGCCCCTGGTACAGGATCTGCTCAGGAGTGGGATTGTTTTCTATGGATAAAACAAAGCAGCTTTAAATAAAGTCAGAGTATAAATATGCAGAATGTAAAACCTCGGATGAGAGCAGGAGGTGGACACCAACGGAGACCTGTTAGGCTGTGGCAAAGAAAGAGCAAGGGCATGTCCGACAGGAAGGACCGTTCCCTCTTGGGAATGGCTGGGGGCAGGACTGGAGAGCTGGGATTGTGCAGGCGTCGTGTCTTCTCGCCTGAAACTCTGGCTCTCCCTCTTTCTGCCACCACCGACAAAAATGAAGCTGCCCAGGCCCCACGACAAGGAGTGTTTGTTCCTCCGAATTTTGAATTCTGCTTGAAAAGCTATCAAATTAGCACTGATGTTTTATTCCAACATCAGAAACGGCAGGGAAAAATACCCAGGAGCTCTCTGGATTTAAATCCACAGAATCAGCTGCAGTTTTGTTTAGACAAGATGAGTGAATAACCCCTCTCCTCAGCATCATGTTTGGCTCAAATCACCAATTTACTGGTTTACAAAATCTAAAACTGCCCCTCCGGCAAATTAAGGGATTACGTCAATCACTCAAGTCCAGTCTACCTGACAACAGCACACAGCACCAGGGCAAAAGGTTTGATGCTCTGCTGGAATGTGATAAGGAGAAAACGCCAAATGACACATAGGCAAAGTTATTACCAGCGAGATGAAGACAAACTGGAGGGAGTTCAGAGAAGTGCCACAAAAATGATTAGAGAGCTGGAGGGGTTGATTTACAAGGAAAGTTTTACTGGAACAACCGTCAATATGCACAGCAGGGCTGAGCAACATCCGAGGGGGGAGAGCAAGCCAGTTGCAAACGTCTGAACAGTGCAAACACCCAGGGAGGAACGAAATTACCCAAGGGGAAAATAACTAAGATAATGGGTTGAAATTAAGAGAAAGAGGATAAACATCAAAATAACTTCTCAGTGGAAAGACTGTGGAAAAATCTAATATGGGAAGACGTAGAAGTCCGAACCAACCAAGCTATAAATTCCTTCCCGGAGACTCTGCAGATACAAACATGAACCAGAATTAACTTTAGAAATGGAATATTTTTAAGCAACAGGTATGAGAGCTTTCAGAAGAAGACAGGTGCCAGAAGCCGTTTAAAAGGGATGGTTTCCAGGTAATTCAGGGATAAATTTCTTGCTGTTCAAAACCACATCGGGGAGGAGGTGGAGAAGGCTCTTACTTTCAGTTTAGTGGGTGAAGTGGGCATACTGGAAACCCTCAAAAGTGCAGTTTTGGCAATCTAGTCACTAGCACACTCCTCGATGAATAGTTTTCCAGTTGAGATAGTTGGTTTAAATCTGCCTCTGCTCTGGAGTGACTGGAAATCAACACCAGATAATGGCTGCTTGGTAGAAGATGTGACATGAGTTAATGCACTCAGTTGAATTTCTGCTGGATATTGGACATGTGCTCACATTAGAAATGCTTTAAACAGCATGATCAGCATTAAATTAACGTCTACGCTGACAATCTTGCCAAAGGAATCCAGAAGGGGATGGACATTAGTAATGAACTGCACGTTCACCTTTGGAGTGAAGTCATTAGCAAGGTAAACTTTACCTCATGGGCTCTGAACTTTGTCTCTGCCACCGCATCGCCTAACTCCTGAATGGGATGTCAATTTGCAAAGCAAATTATTTAGCGTATTTCCTCAGTTTATTAGAAATAGCTGCAATTAAAGAAAAGTTACATTACAGAAAGTTTGTTTGTTAGATGTTATTATTTTTTAAGTAACTCTTTTTAAGCTGTTTCTTGACAGGGAAGGCATGAGGGGTTTGTTGCGTGTGACCTAATACATCTGGTTGTATAGAGGGTAGTAATAGCTGCAATGAGTAAGGAAGCAGCATGGGAATCTCCTCTGGAGTGGTATTTGAAGGTCTGGCTGAGCAAAGCCACTTAGGCCATTTCTAGTTTATTGTTGTTACACTTTGGTGTGGCTTTCCAGTAATTTATAGGGGTGTTTGTTGAGTTCATGAGCTCTTGAGACCTGCATCCAATAAAATAGTGATGTACTTTCTCTTGACTGAAGGCAGAAGCATATATCATTGCATGCAGTGGGTCTGATATCATTTTACGCTGGGTGGGGAAAAAGGCTGTAAGGCTCTGTAGCTTAGTCAAAAAAAGAGAAAAAAGTAAAGAAAAATGTCAATAAAGGACACTGCATTGTGAAGGGCACCTTTTTTTTCTAGTTTCCTCAGCTTGAAACATTAAGTTAGCAGGTGAAGAATTTGGTAGGTTAATCCTATTCTTTATTAGAAGACTCCATATTAGTCTAAAATCTCTTTCTGAGCTTGATATAAAGCCACAGAAGTTAATGAGCAACTATTAGATTTATCATTATGTATATACTCATATATATTCCCCTAAATTTTCATCTGTATTTTAACATTTCCAACATGTAGTGTACTAATCCTTTATGCCCTTGCAGTGTTAACAACAATATCCTTTTAAATTTAATTAACATTTTAAAAAGTTGCCTCTTCCTCTACCATTAGTCTCTTCCTCTCTATCTTAAACTCTTTTAGTCGAAGAGGAGGAGGCTGAGGGGAGACCTCATCGCTCTCTACAACTACCTGAAAGGGGGTTGTGGTGAGGTGGGTGTTGGTTTCGTCTTCCAAGTAACTAGTGATAGGACGAGAGGAAATGGCCTCAAGTTGGGCCAGGGGAGGTTTAGATTGGATATTAGGAAAAATTTCTTCACTGAGAGGGTGGTCAGGCATTGGAACAGGCTGCCCAGGGAGGTGGTGGAGTCGCCATCTCTGGAAGTGTTCAAGAAACGTGTGGATGTGGTGCTTCAGGACATGGTCTAGGGGACATGGTGGCGCTGGATTAATGGTTGGACTTGATGATCTTGAAGGTCCTTTCCAACCTTAGTGATTCTGTGATTCTGTGATTCTGTGATTCTGTGAAACAGTAACTGATGGATCAGACTTAGTTGATTAGCTGTATGGAAGAGGAAAAATCATGAAAGGAGCAAGGTTTATTCTTAAAACAACTTCTTTCTTTCCACCTACAGACTAGTCTAGACATACAGTGGTCAGGCAGCATGCAAAACAACCCTATCATGTAGGAAACAAGCCAAAAAAGATTACTTGTTCCTAGAGAGACCGTGTGCCTCTGTATAAAAAAAAAAAGAAAAAATTTCTTTGCAAAAGACAAAGCTAGCAGTGCCTTTGCCAGTTTTCTCAGAAGTCTAAGATCACACACATCAAGAAAAAGGACCAGGGATCCTCTCTGATGTGATACCACCTGGTAGCACAGCCCACAACAGTGATTTAAAGATGCTCTTCAGATGTAGACACTACTGGATCCCAGCTAATGGCAACCGAACTAATGACCCCACAGCCACCTACCACTGAGGCTGGGGCAGAAGGGATGTGGCTTTGCACATCCACCTGAAATAGCAGGTGATTTCAATGCAGCAAATACTTCCGTTGGCCAAATATTTCCATTAACTTCCCATTGCCCTAGGACAGAGCGAGGTGGAGGCATCAACACAGGCTCCTCCGTTGCATCGGCAGAAGGCGACGCTGGCCGGGTCGCAGACCGCTCCCAGCTCGCCCAGCTTCGCCAGCGATCGCAGGCGAGCGGGTCTGGCTACGGGCCATTTGGAGGGAGAAGAGATGAGCGGGAAGTTTTATTTTGTTTGCTAAATTCAGCTTGGGATTTCCCTGTGACTGCTATCCATGGAAAGCATTAGCATATGAATTATTTAACATAAACACAGGGACTGTGGTAAGTCTTCTGACTGTCTGACTTCTGCAGAGATTTCTTTAGCTAACAGCTTATATTCCTCTGTGACAGATGCATTTTCCGATCCTAGATTGTACCTTGTCCTGGCCCAAAAACGGCAGCTTCAGCATAAAAGCAGGGAGACCTTAAGAGAAAAGGTCTCTCGTGTAGAGAAATAAGTTAAGAATTAAAGCTCATAATTTCTATTGTTAAATTAGTTTTAAGAAAGAAATAGATCATAATTCAAACTAAAGGTCATCTTCGATCTGTCTCCATCTCCCTGCTTTCTTGTTACTCCCTTTGTTCAGGAAAGGAATAAAGGCTGTATTATTAGTCAGACATAAAGCCTTCAAGGGAGCACAGGCTAGTACAGATTCTCCAGCTGTATTTTGCATCTCCATCTGAAATCAGGGAGCCTTTCTAATACCAGCTGCAAACACACCTAAGTGCAAATAAATGTTGCCTTGAAGAACTTATACGGTAAAAGGACAAGAGACGGGAGAAAGGAAGCCATTGCTGAGATGGGGAACCGAGGCGCAACAAGGTTAAGTGGCTTTCTGGAGGTCACTTGGGAAGTCTAACATCGAGCTGGGAAGAGAACCAAGCTCTTCTGAGTCATCATCGCCTGACAAGGCCATCCTTCTTCTTTTCCTACTAAATGGAACAATCCTGCATTGGTTGTGGTATAACGGTCTACATGACCGGGTAGGTCTTTTCCATTTCCAATGTCTATGATGAGAGTAATCCTGCTTAATGGGGATGCAGTCAGCTGGTGCCAATGGTTAAGTGTTGCTTAACCAGGTGTTAAATAGGTATGAAATTCCAAGCTCCCGGCTTTGAAAACAGAAGTTGCCAAATGAAAATGAAAATAAAATAAAATAAATAGCAAAGGAAAAAAAAAAAAAGAGACGAGAGATGGAAAAGGAAATGCCCTAGAGTATCAGATCCACATGCTTACATAGATCGTCTGCTGTTTTCCCTCAATTTCCCCATTTCCAAGGGGGGTTAAATAGCATGTTTGCTTAATAAGGTTAACAGACTATACAATGCCCAGCTCTATTCAAGTAGATTCCTTCCCCTTTCCCTTTTTTTTTTTTAAATATACTTGATGATAACTGGTTTTTTATCACCTGTCACTTTCTCTTGCAATGTCACCTTTAACTTGCTATTGAAACTCACTGTTCTGGTGAAGTCTCTGCTTTCTGTTCGACGTGTTTGTTTAATGTCTAGTAACAAGACTAGCAATTGTATGCAGGCATCGGGCAAATAACAGACTCCACTGATTTGCCCTAAGTTATCATTTGTAATTCTTTCTTTAGCCATCTTAGAGGTTTCTATAGAAAGTATATCTTGTATCCTTATACGTTTTATTTTTATAAAGGATGCATTTTCATGTGATACGTGGCATTAGCTGATGCTTGATCTATGTTCAAGATGGCTATTCTTCCTCACTTACTTTTCTTTTCGTGGAGGAATCTCACAAAACTCCTTTTCTTCCTGC
>NW_010514836.1:42263-43412 GCF_000687285.1 Phaethon lepturus
CACACTGGTCCGTTTCTCACATTTCTTCCCTTCAGTGCTTTAAAGTTTGACACATCTGAAATCCATAAATTATTTCACAGCCATCAGTGTTTCTTCCCAGGTTAAATTATTTAATGGCATTGTTTTATTGAAAGGTTCAGATTAGCTGCTGACACTTATTGACAGGAAGAAACACGTCCTTCCACTGGGATAAAACATATTTTTTATTAAAGAAAGGAGTCATGCAGGATTGGGTTCCTGTCTTCTTCTCAGGTGAGAAATAGGAAATGAAGATGTTTGGTCCTTTACAGTGATATCTAACACTGTCCTTTATTTTCTCCCCCTCCCTCTTTCTGTCTCAGAGTCCTGTGTTTTAACATATTCATTTCATCTCTTCCACCCTCCGGGTTCTCGCCTTAGTCCCAAATAGCAGTTGCCCCACAGAGAGCGCAGAATTAAGGGATCTCAGCCGAAGACTGAAACTCTGAACTTTGATTTTGGTGACTTTCATCATGTGGCTGGAGCTGACTCCCCAAAAGTCGCAAAGCCCGGCAGCCCCAGCGCTCCCCCGTCCCAAAGCCAAACCCACACCGGAGGGGTTGCTTTCACTGGGTGTGCTGGGACCCAGACGCACGAGCAGTGCAGGGAGTCTGACTTCTTTTCTGCTTTTCCTTAACTGTTTCCTTAGCAGTTTGATCTCAGGTCACTCCAGGAATTTACTACTGTTAAGTGCATGAGAGAAAAAACCCACAAACACAAATGTCCCTCCACAAGCTCAAGCAAAAGAAAAATAAAGCACAGACATGCACACACACACATCTATTTGTATGCACCTGTATATATATAGAGAGAGACCCGGACAATCACGCGTATACATAAACATAGGCACGTAATTGCAGCACACAGCACTTTTCTTCCCCCGTTTCAGCAAACCCATGCTAGCTTCCCTGTACAAAATTCGACACTTAACGGGAATGCTACAGAAAACAGCACAGGTCTTCCTCACAAGGGTATTACAAATTCAGTTTTCTTGTTGTTTCTTTCAGAACTTGCCTTGAAGTTGGGTTCAGGGATTGACCCCAAACTGCCTCCAGACTCAGTGGGGCGGGACCACCGGGGTCGTAAAGCAGCACAAACGCAGGGATTTGCATGGCGATGCTCCGCTGCGTG
>NW_010514836.1:43425-43686 GCF_000687285.1 Phaethon lepturus
CTGCCCAGCCGGCAACCCCCGACAGCGACGGCTGCGCGTCCTCCCCGAGAGGGGTGCGCTGGGGCGGGGGAAACCTTTTCGGGTGGTTCTGGCCTGTGCGAAGGGGAGGGGAGCGGGTGGTCTCTGTGGGGCAGGGGAGAGCTGTGGTGGAAGAGGTGGCGGCGGCTGGGCTGTGCATCGCTTTGGGATCCCAGCCTCGATCCACAGGACTCAGTCTGGTTTACACCTTTAATATTTATTTATTTATTTATTTATTTATTT
>NW_010514837.1:0-11174 GCF_000687285.1 Phaethon lepturus
TGGACTTGATGATCTTGAAGGTCCTTTCCATGCTAGTGATTCTGTGATTCTGTGACAGGTATTGCTCTGTTTATTCACGAATAGTAAATCTCTCTAGCTGAAGAGGTATTTGCATCATACAGTACAGCTTGGATTTGAGTTCCTCTTAGCTGCTGAACGAATTGCAAACAAAGGAGGCAATATAGTTCTGAGTCTTTTAAACAAATTATTTTGCTGCTTTCCTTTCTTTTATGCCTCTGGGTGTAAAATGCCTCTGATAGAATTGAGTTCAAATGGGAAAAAAAAGTATAGTAGTGTTCTTATATTTAAAATAACTTACATAGTGAATGGGGTCCATGACAAATGAAAGGAGTTAAAAGAGAGCAAGAGTAGTGTATTGTGAATGTGAACATTTATCTTTTGGTATATTGTTAAATGGCAAATACTCAAATAGTTTAATTAACAAAATGAGAAAACAATAACAAAAGCAATAAAATCTTCTTGGGTTTTTTTCCGCAATAACTGAATGTCATATTTTATTTCCTTTTACCTATAATGCACTTTCTTCCCCATCAAGAAAACAAGAAATTCTTTAAGGAAATAATAAATCCAATTATTTCACTGGGACAGTTCATATTCATTCTCAACACATGTTTCTTTCTTTTTGTTCATCAGTATTTCCTTTTTATTTGACATGGTACACCACTGATACAGCACTGTTAGGGCCACAAGCACAATTATATCAGCATCTTAGGAAAAGCAGAAGCAGCATTTCTTTGACATGTTTACCTTTTAAGAATATATTTTGCATGTCATGCATTATAAATATTCAGACTCACTTTGCGGTTAATAACCATCCCACAGCTTCCTTGTTTTCAAAATGGTTCTGGGAAGGTACTGAAAGGAGGAAAGGAGAGTTGTGTTGCAACGCTATTAGGTGAAAACGACTGTAGCTATTTATTTGTACATGACTCTGGTACTGTTAGTTACTTACTGTCATCTGAGTAGCTTCTTCTGTGGGAAAGCTGAATGTGGGATATAGACCTCAAAACACGTGTAAGGTTGGAATCCTAAAATCTGGGGATACAGATAGAACAGATCATGTTACCAACCCAAACTCAATAAAATTGCCTTCCCCAGATTATTTGAGGCCGCTGAATTCCAACATCTGCAAGCCAGCTAGGGAAAACCATAAGCAGCGGTGTCTTTACTGCAGAAAAAATATTGTTCATTTTTCCTCTATTTTTACTAAAAATGAGTGAGATAATGTAAATTAGAGTTTATGGAGAAAAATTTCTTGTGGCTTGTGTAATTCACACACCTAATTTGAGTCCAGAACTAATTTTTTTTTCCTTAATACTTTGTTTCTTTTCTTTTATTATAACAAAGGCATTGAGTATTTTTTTATTGGAAATGGTTTCAGGTCCTTAAATTCAGCATTATAGTAGGTGGGAGTACAATTGAAATTGAAAGGATGATCTCTTCAAATAACAGTTTAACTACTTTGATAATACAATACTATTATTCAGTGTCTGGTCTGAGTTTAAAAAAAATTGCTTTAGAATATACTGTCTGCATTACTACTTCATTCTAGTGATTATCCTGTCAATTATCTTGCTTTCATATTTAAAATTTTTAGTGTGGGTAAAGATAGTAATTTTTTCTTCTCTTTAAAGTCTATCTTGTAATGAAATCATATGTATATAAAAGATTATAAAAGTACATATATAGTCTTCAGATAAGTTGGAATTCTGGGCACATTATTTTTACAACAACTAAAATAAGTGGCATCCTAGTGGTTAATACCTTGGTTCACTTACTAAAAATATATGAGTTACTGGTAATGGTCCTTACGGTACCCTCGAAAACAGTCTTGTAATTCTGCAAAGAGAATCTGTTTTGTGAAAATAAACTGTTTCACTTCGATATTTGTTGATCAGATGCTCACTTCTTTAAAGTAACGTTTGAAAAATTAGTCCTATTATCAAAGCCCAGCTCTGTTATAGTCACTAGATTCATGTTGCGTGCAGGGACTTGAAGTTTTTGCTAAAAGAAACAAATAAGTTATTTGAAACTAGATCAGGTTGTTAGTTTCAACAACACACGACAAATATTAGCAGACTATAGGGCCAGTGGGTTGTTCTTGTAGCTGTAGAGTATGCTGATTTTGCTCCTCAGCATGGAAATCTAGTTAAAGTAATTAAACTTAGATTTATGTGTAGGAATATAAGAAGTCATAGTGAGAGGTTGATTGGAAGAATGAGTGCTGTTGAATGATTTCTATAAGCATAAAGAGAGCAGAAAGTCTAGATTAAAGTTATACAGGTATGTATAAGAATCTAATAAGAAGCAATAATTGAAGTAAATTGAAACATTAGCTGATACAGGCGTATGCATAATTTTAAAGTATCTAAGTACTGAAAGCTTTAATTGAAGAAAATTGCTTTAAAAATGATGCTGGTATCCACTTCAAAATATAGCACAAAGTTATTAAGTGTTTTAAATACAATATTGAATGTGTCATTAAGCAGATGTGACGAAAAATACACCTCATTTCTCTTGTCCCCTTGGTTTTCTTAGAGAAACAAACATTTGAATTAGAAATTTAAAACCAACCAAGCAAACAACAGAAATGAGGTAATTACAGTGAAGAGAAATCTTAAATTAATAACAAAGAAAAAATTACTTTTCTAAAGTAAATAAAATTTCTAAAGGACTATTAAGCATGCAAAGGGCATTATAGTAATCCTTTGGCCATAAAGAATTGTTAATAAAGGATAAGCAATTCCTGATGAACAGAGTATCTTTGAGATTTTTACTCCTTTTGCCTTATATTTACATCTATATAATTTTCTTTGTTTATATATATAAATTATATGCACATATATATGCATAATATAAACATATATGTATTCATAATATTTCTATCTAGAAGAAACTTTTCTAATTAGAATTTACATTACTACTGAAATGTTTTGTTTGATTTTTGTTTTAATTTAGGTACCATTTTCATTGGAATACTGCACTTTTTTTTTGTGTGATGCAGTTTGGGAATTTTTATTTGTTGTTTGAGTCTCAAGATTATGTTCATTTACAATTTCAAAAATGAAGAAGAAACCTGGCCAGGCTCTGTGTGATAAACCAATACAGACATACTAATTTGTGACAAAACAGGTGATACTTATTAATGAAATACTTCGTCTGCACTATTATTATTACATGGACAGCAGCCTCGAGTTAGGACTACGTAGAGAAAATGAGTGTGTGAATTAATTACCTAAACATAGTCATCTGGTTCTATTTGATCACATCACATGCCCTAAAGGATTCAAGATATGCACATGTGGTTAACAGACATCAGATAGGGCCTACAGGACACCCATGTAATTATGGAGCATCTACGGAAGGCCTGGAAGGAAATAATTAATACTTCAAATTACCCTGCTTACATATTTGATTAAGTGAATCACTGTCTGGCTGTTGGTCACCAGTAACTAGCCTGCCATATTGCAGATATTCAACATACATTGCGATGAGTTAGCAAAATTTTTTCTTATTTCAAGCAACAACCAAGTTTTTGAGTATAATTCAGCTGTAGAAATCTATGCTTAGCACAATGCCAAATGGATAATGATTCATATATATAAGTAAAAGTAGGCATGCTTTTCTAAGGTAGGTGTCTAAGATCTTGCACTTTTTTTAATTCACTACACCATCTACAGTTTAAGTGAAGTTGTGACATTAAAATGGGTGTCATGCCATAGTACAACACACACAACCAGTGTGCCATATGGTGCGTGGTGCCCTGAGCCACTTAAATCAGATTGTCTACTAAGATTTTCTATTTAAAACAAAAACAAACAAATCCAGCCAAATAAACAACAACAAAAAAAACTGAACTAAAAGTATGTAATACACTCCAGGGCGAGCATTCATCAGGTCGTAGATGCACATTCTGACCATGTTCCAACATAACGACATATTGCCGGTGAATTCATATTCTCTCATCAGTGTAATTATACTGCTGAACTGTTGCATGCTCTGGAAGAGAAATATACAATAGGTTAAAGCAAAACAAAACCAAAAATGCATTAATAATAGGGTTAACTACCAAGATGATTTTTTTCTTGGAACTGCCTATTTTGTCTTCCTCTTAGATCACTTAGAACATCCTTTTAGAATCCTTGAGTAAATATTTAGAATAGAAGACACAAATAATGATATAGATACATGCATAAGTAAACTACTTTTCTTTTGGATCTAAATGTAGTAAAAATCTTTGTTCAGGTTTGAAGTTCTTTAATTCTGACAAAAAATTCTTGACATTGTTCTGGCTCTTACTTAGACTGATGTTCTGGAAAAAACTGATAAAAACTATTGCCTGCTCCAAGGGCCATGGGGTGATATTTCTTTTTTTTTTTTTCTGTTGTACTGTAAAAATCTACCTAAAAATATCAAACAACTATTCTTAAATCAAACAATGCTATTAATATGCATGGGATCCTTCAGGCATTTGTATTTTCATCTATAGAGACTCTATTTTACCTTCAAAGTATATAAATCTTTTATTTCCTTAAAAAAAAAAAAGACTTGTGCAAAACCTGAGAAAGCTTTGTAGTAAACCTCAGAGATGGAAAAGTCCAATTAACTTGAAAAAAAACGTAGAAGAAAAAAAATCCTCTTAAAGCAGAAATTCACTTCATGACCTACCTTTCCTTTGGTAAAGGGTCATGGTTTAGCCCTAGCCGGCAACTAAGCACCACGCAGCTGCTCGCTCACTCCCCCCTCCCCCAGTGGAACGGGGGAGAGAATTGGGAAAAAATTCATGGGTTGAGATAAAAACAGTTTAATAGGACAGCAAGAGAGAAGGAAACAACAATGATAACAACAATAATAATACCGACAAAGGAATGTACAAGATCAAGTGATGCCCAATACAGCAATTGCTCACCACCCGGCGATCAATAGCCCGTCACTGAGCACTGATTTCTGCCACCCGGCTAACTCCAGTTTATGTACTGGGCATGACATATATACTATATATGTGTATAGATGTAAAAGGTATTGTTGTGGTTTAACTCGTCAGGTAGCTAAAATAACCACACAGCTGATCACTCACCCTCTCTCCCACCACCAGCAGGATGGGGGAGAAAATAGGAAAAGAAAAAGGGTAGAATTCATGGTCTGAGATAAAGAGAGTTTAACAGGACAGGCAAAAAAAAAAAAAGATAATAATAATGATAAAAGAAAATACAAAACAAGTGATGCACAGAACAATTGCTCACCACCCACTGACCAATGCCAAGTTAGTTCCTGAGTCACAGCCCCTTCCCAGCCAAGTCCCCCAGCTTTATATACTGAGCATGACATCATATGGTATGGAATATCCCTTTGGCCAGCCTGAGCCAGCTGTCCTGGCTGTGTCCCCTCCCAGCTTCCCGTGCACCTGCCACCTTCTCACTGGCAGGCCAGAGCATGAGAAGCTGAAAAGTCCTTGACTGTTTAGTAACAACTAAAAACATCAGTATTTTATCAACATTTTTTCATCACAAATCAAAACATGGCACTATACCAGCTGTCAGGAAGAAAATTAACTCTATCCCAGCTGAAACTAGGACAGATAAAAATTATGTTTAAGAGTGCAAATTTCAAAAATCTCCATTATGATGTAGGATCATTAAAGTCTTTGACACTTTATTAGACATGAGACTCCCTAATTTATTTAAGAGATATTAAAATTCCTTCTTGATTTTTTTTAATGCAATTTTAAATTATTTTCTGGTTTTAATCTGGTTGCTTGCTATAGAATATAAAGTGTTTAACTTTTTTATTATCATTAGTATAATGTAACTTTATGCGTTGAAGGTCTCAATCTGCTAAGAACAACCATCTTTAAGCTTTGGCTTGAAACGAAATATTGATTATTTCAGACAGCACAGTGTGATTCTGAGAACAGTAAATGAATGTTGCTTATATGCTTATATGAAAGTAAAATAGGTCACTAAAGCACCTTAGAGTGCATTAAGTTTGTATTTCAGATAAAAAAGCAAGAACTTGCTTGTGAACATTGCAATATGACTTTTTCATGAGCTACCTTTTCCATACTCCACAGAAACCTATTGCATAATGCATACGTGTATAAATACAAGGAAACTTATTTCAAAAAGGTGGCTTTTAATTTCTGTAGTAAATGTCCAGAGACTGCTAATCCAGAGTTATTTTGGTGCATTAATTCAAACTTAGCATCAGGTAGCTGTTAAGGTCTTCCTCCAACCACAGTCTAATTCTTCTTTTAGAGATCTCCTCCCCTTAGGAGCAGGTAGCAATTAGCTATTAGGATTTTTTTTCTTCCAGCAGAGAAAGGAGCTGCTCTTTCTTAGTATCTGCCCTTGGAGTAAATCAGGACCTCTCTAAAGGAGCATCTCTTTGCCTTGACATTGTCTTGGAAGCAGGAACAGAGTGACTGTTAGGCTGGTTCTGATTCACTTCATTGTGGGCAGTAGGAATCATAGCAGGGAGCACAAGTCTGACATTGACAACACTTGTTTTGTCTTTGTTTCTCACTAGCCAAATTAATTTTAATTGACAATAAATTAAATTAATTTTCTCCAAGTCAAGTCTATTTTGCCTGTGATCATAACTGGCAAGTGATTTCTCTGTCTCCATCTCTACCCAATGAGCTGCTTCATCCTATTTTCTCCCCCTGTCCTGCTGAGGAGGGGGAGGAAGGGAGGGAGCAATTGGCTGTGTGCCAAGGCTAACCCACCACAAGATAGTGCACTAGTCATCCTGTGGAAAGCCTCAAGACCATTTCTTCCAATGTGGAGAATTCTCATCCTCTTTTTCCTTCTCCAAAATTAGAGATTTCAGCTTTTCATGAATGACTGGTGCAGTAGCGTAAGTGTGAATACTGAAGGGCAACAGCTAGCTGGGCCTCTGGCAGGGGTTATGCAGCTGAGTTGCATGATATGAAATTTGCATTTCGCATTGGAGAGCTACTAGAAGGGGCTTTATGTGGTGCTCTGTGATCTCAGAGAAAATGCTTGACCCTCTAGATATCCCCTCTGATCTGCAATTCATGGATCTAGAGTGTGCAGTCAAGTAAGACATAAATGATGAGTTATCTGATAGTGACACAGTGGTCACTGAGGGCAAGGAGGTTACAATCAAAGGCAAAAAAAGACTAATCAAAATTTCAGAGTTAAAAGTGCATAGCTAACTGACCAATCTGTTGCAAATAAGTAATAGTTAAAAGTATAATTTTCATTAGCTTTGGTCAGTGTTTTATATATTAAGAGAATAAGGTATTCACATCTAAAATAAAAGACATTCTAAAGAGACCTAATGACCACATGAGTAATGCTTAATTAGCAGACTTATAACGCCTATAAGAGTTTGACATTTGTCTTGCAATTACAGGGAACTTTTAATGCACAGAACTGGAACAGTACTGGTTGCTTTTATACTTTTTTTATTTTTTCCCCAAAACTCAGTCTACTTTGTTGTGCATTACTGGGTTCTCCAGAGTAATCATATTGTTTAAATGAGGTTTGCAAGGCTGAGATCAATAATTTCTATATGAAAAGAATTGGTATTTGTAGGAAATACTGATTTAGGTTTCCGAGAGAAAATGACAAATAACGGAGGAAACCATAAAACATTAAAAATTACTTTTTAAATAAAGCATGACTGAAATAAAAGTTTCTGGCATTTAGAAACCGCTAAGATCTCACGGATATGCAAGCAAGATAAGATAGTGTTATGAGGTAATTGGATGAGGTAATTGCATATGAGGACAAAGAAATGAGTCAAGAAACAACTTTTCTTCTTATGCTGCCCTGAAAATCTGCCAGGCTAGGTCTATGAACTCTGTAGGAGGAACCTCACCACTCTAAGTTTTTTTCAGTTTACATTACACAACTAATTGCAAATCAGTTTAGATTGTGTTGACACTTGTCTTCTTGGGCATCAAGATTTGTCACTATGCAACATCATTATAATTATCCATTTAATAGTGAGGATACCACAAATTACTTATTTGGGCTCAAGAAAATCCACCACAAAAGATCTGAGATAATTTCCATGGCTCATTATAGGATAAGTGATGGTTTGGACTAAATTCAACATCTTTGAGATATGCTGTGCCTTGACTACTATGAACACAATAACCTTTCTGTAGAAGCTTAATGGCCCCACAATAGTACTTTTTGTTTAACACTCCTGTGCTCCGTTTGGTATTCCCACAGAGATCCTGTGTAGATGAGGGCAGTTTGTGTCCGGGTCACACATTTTAGAATCTTACAATAAAAATTACTGGCAGCTTCATGGAATTCAAAGACTTCTGTGTTCTGTCTTATTAAATGTTTATCACAGTACTGTTTTTTGCATTAAATTAACTTAGAAAATACTTCTTGATTACCCTTATTCTCACTGTGGGAACACAGATTATATCTGACTTGAAATGAAAGGAGCCATTTGTTTGCAGTTACTGACAAAAAGTTATCTCAGATTTGCACTGCTAGCATACTCATTTGTCTTCTATTGTATACATTTTTTCTCTGTGAAGCTGGAGTTTTCAGGGCATGCATTAGATTACACAGTGAAACAAACAGAAATATTTGACCGAAAGTTGTATGGATTGCTAAGTATTATACACAAGTAATAGTTGTTAATTTTTCAGTTAGTGATAATATGAAAGCTGCAACAAAAATACTGAAAAAACACAGTCAGAAAATGGAGAGTTATTAAAACTAGGATGATACCTATGGCTTTCCTGATAACTTGTAGATCACAGAATGTAATAAATTAAAATAAATAAATAAATAAACAAACTTTAGGGGCAGAGCTGAATTATCACTATCCTTTGAAAAGAAATTCAGTGACATGAGTTGTCAGGCACCGCACTGGCTGGCATCACCCTGGGGCCAGGGAATAGTGGGTGCTCCTCAGGAGGGTTGGGCAGTGCAGAGCCTGGAAGCCAGGGCCCTCCCACTGCCCCAGAAGGTTAACCAAAGGGCACTGGGGCAACCTCAGCTCTGGGTATTGGGCACCTCCTGGGGGATGGGGATGGTATGTGCCCAGGCTGGGATGTGCACCTGTATGACAGCTGTATTCAATCCCTTGGTCAGACTGGCTGTGATTTGGTGCAGGTTCTAGAGAAGGTGAAGGCCTGGGCTGTGGCTGGGCTGTGAACTCCTCTAGTTTCAGTGTGCTTTCTGAAAACTCACAAAAGAGCGGAGTGACATGGGGAGCACTGATGCGTATGAGCTTGGATCACCAATTATGTGATTAATACATGAATAGCGGGTGGCTTTTCCTATACTCATTTATCAAGGAACAAAGAAAGTTGTGGGTACAAGGAGTCTCATGCATACCTTCTCCATTGCATGTAATATGACTACGAGCCAGCTACTTCATGCTATAAATATGACCGCCTAAGTGGGCCTTCTTTGAGCTCTCCGTGTTAAGCAGTGTGGCTGCATGGTGGTGATCTCCCTTTGAGCTGCGATGCACCTCAAGGTTGCTCCTCAAGGCGGGGAGACCTCTTACCAGCCAGGTAAGTGACCAATCAAAGAGATCTTTGGTAAGTGACCAATATCACACATAACCCTGTAGCATGATAACTTTGATTTTGCCTTGATAACTTTGATTTGCATGTTGAATTGATGCTAATTAAATATGCATATATGATCCTTCAGACATAAACCATTGACCAAGTCTGGGACTAAGTCTGGATATAGTTGCATGTAGACTGCTCTCTGAGAAGGAGTTTAGAAAGCAAGAACATCAATTCTGAACATCATAACACAACGGGAGGGTCTTCCTCACCCTTTTATCTATAGTCTCTCTGTGAATCGTTTTAGCTTGAGTGTAATTTTCCTTTGTATATTTTCCCATGCAGTAATTACTAGAGTGAACCTTGCCATCAAACTTTGTTAAGTCACACTTTCACATCACATTAAACCCACTTTTTGCTAACACCTTTGATAGTGTTTCTTTAAGCAGCCTAAACTGCCCATCCATGAAAACCCACAGGTGAGCCCTGCTTGGTGAGCCCATAGCTAGGGAGGGCTGGGGAGATGGAGACTGGCCCTACTGTGGCGTTGCTGGAGCAGGGGATGATGAACCTGGAGGACTGAAATGGAGTCCTGGGTCATCGGCAGGGTGGAGACAGTCCTGGAAGACTCTGGACAAGGACAGCAATCACAGAATCAAAGACTGGTTGAGGTTGGAGGGGACCTCTGGAGGTCATCTTGTTCAACCTCCTGCTCAAGCAGGTTCACCTATAGCAGGTTGCTCTGCACCATGTCCAGACAGCTTTTGAAGATCTCTGGGATCTTCAACCTGTCCCAGTGCTCAGTCGCACTGACAGTTGTTGCCTTCGCAGGCGTGGCGATCTGGTTCAGGAACGGCACGGCGACCAACCCCAGGTCGCTCGGGCCATCAGCTCGCTGACACCAATGTGGTGGACGGCAAATGGTGTTTATTGGTGTGTGAAACATTATTGGCGTTATATAGCTTAGGTTTATAACCTCACTTCCGTCTGCTTGCATCATAAACTAAACACTATTGGCTTTCAGGAGAGGGGCCCTAACTTTCCGTACAGCGCGATATCTTCCGGCCGCCAGACCCTAGCTATCTACATTTCCCCCCTCCCTATGCGTAATTAAATTGGCTAAAATTCAGCAATCTTAAAGAATATATATGTCGTAATCTTGGATAGGAAACATACTAAATGCATCCTACTCTTACTCTATGCCTTATCATAATCTTAAAAAATATATACATATTACAAACTTGAATAGAGAACATAAGGCACATCAAGAGGTGACTGGGGGGTGGGTGAGAGCAGCGGGGTATAACTGGGGATAGGTAAAGGAAATTTTGAACAAGAACATTCTTAAAGCAGCTGTTGGCGTTCTATCAACAGGATGTTGACCTTCTCTAGTCGGCTCTTAACAAACGACGCGAGCTTATTCAATATACAGGGTCCAAAGATCAATGCCATCATGATAATTACGATCGGCCCTATCAAGGTAGATATCAGAGTGGTCAGCCATGGTGAATGGTTGGATTCCGCCAGTGTGGAGCTCCCAGGTGCGGACAGGATGCTTGTCGACTTGTCGTCCTCTTTCACCACTGGGGTGTACGGGTTACAGGGACATCCAATAATCTGGTCCGTTTTCTTTCACATC